>NC_042997.1:125556338-125566338 GCF_006345805.1 Octopus sinensis | reverse complement strand
TGTTTTATGATATATTTCAATATCTCCTTACTGCTGTATCATCCTTGTTTTTTTACTTCTTCTGTTTCACTTTCTTCATTTCTTCAATTTTGTTTTTTTTCATTCTTGATTCTATCCAAAAACTGAAATTCACAGATCAATTCGATTACCATACGGCCAGCATATCAACTCTACGATCAAACAATCAATAGATGTGCGTTCTCTGTTTATCTCTTTCAGAAGCTGTTCCTTACTGGAGTTGACCATTATTGGAAATAGCGTTCATTGAAGAAACTTTACTGGGATTTTTACGCAGTAAAATCAGGGAAACGTTTTGGTTCAATGTCAGGTCGAGTGATCCAGGGTATATCAGAGTTTTTAGCATCACGCTACCCAAGAAATTAAGTCTTTGAGATAAAAAGAACCTTTAGGATATTATTGCATTTTATCTCATTTGCCTGTCCCCCTCACTTTCTTCCTTTCTCCTTTTTATGTAAACCCCATCACAGAGTGTAAACTGTCCTTGTAATCTCGCTCTCCCTCTCAACTGATACCCCTGTGGCAAGTAAAAAAACGAAAATCTACTACTACTACTACTACTACTATTATTATTATTATTAGTAGTAGTATTGTTATTACTTCCATGTCCTTTTCTTTTTGCAGAATCGATCAAGCCGAAACCTTCGTGTGTGTTTGTGTTATATATATTTTTTTGTTATATTCGATAAAGAAGAGAAAATAATGTGGAGAACATGAAATGCATGAGATTCAAGAGTATTGGAAGGTAGCAACTGGTTTGAGGCTATATAGTTGATGTTAATAAGCGGCCTTCGTGAGAAGATGGCTGCTGAAAACAACACCTTGCAGCAGAAAAAAAAACATGAAAGGTAAACAAAACAAGGAAAAAGTAAAAAAAAGAAGAAAAATCCCCGAAAAACATACACCCAGAAGACGTTTAATTAACTTCGTCTCTGAGTATCTATGTGTGTGTGTGTGTGTGTGTGTGTGTGTGTGAAGTGGTGTAAATATGAGTGTGTATGTGTTGTAGAGTCAACGTTCGGGTGTATGTAGCATGTTATATATATATATATATATATATATATATATATATATATATGTATATATATAAATAATATATATATATATATATATTTCGTAATAATGAAGGGTGAAATTAATTAATTTGGAATAATTATCAATTACACCAAGTAGTCTTCGGCATGTAAAAGCCTCATTCGAGGAAAATTTAAGTAATACTAAGCAATAAAGGGTTTAGCAACGAATTGCCTTACCACATACCGAATTTAGAAATAGCAGTCAAAGAGTTATAGCTATTTCTTCTACTAAAAAGGGAGATCTCAGTAAAAACAGCAATTGGAAGGCAGACACAAACAGGTAAGAGAGAATGAATTGACGGCAATCTATCATACATTTTTAAGTTATCTTGATTTCGAAACTTGATTTCGAAACGTACGTCCGTAGATAACATAAAAATGTATGATAGATTGCCGTCAATTCATTCTCTCTTACCTGTTTGTGTCTGCCTTCCAATTGCTGTTTTTACTGAGATCTCCCTTTTTAGTAGTAGAAGAAATAGCTATAACTCTTGACTGCTATTTCTAAATTCGGTATGTGGTAAGGCAATTCGTTGCTAAACCCTTTATTGCTTAGTATATATATATATATATATAGATATATATATATATATATATATATATATATATATATATATGCATATGTGTAGTACATTTGATATGTGCGTAGGTAGCATGTCATACATACATTCATACTAACATACACGCACGCACACACACACACAAACTCACACGCACACATACGCGCACACACTCAGACACCTGTGTCTGTGGGTGCGTATATGCAAGTGTGAAGGCTTAATGTCCGTAGAATGCGAGTGGTATGTCATATATTTCTAAGTGTGGTAGATTCCAAGTGTATTTGCTGTTGTGTGTGTGTGTGTGTGCGTGTGTGTGTGTGTGTGCGCGTGTATGTGTGTGTGTGTGTGTGTGTGTGTGTGTGTGGTGTGTGTGTGTGTGTGTGTGTGTGTGTGTGTGCGTGCGTGTGTGTGGATGTATACATACTGTTATTGCCGAGTACCCCTAAAATCATTTCTGATCAACCACATCGC
The DNA here is from genome assembly GCF_006345805.1 of Octopus sinensis. Classification (NCBI taxonomy): domain Eukaryota; kingdom Metazoa; phylum Mollusca; class Cephalopoda; order Octopoda; family Octopodidae; genus Octopus; species Octopus sinensis. The sequence continues at coordinate 125,564,213 of NC_042997.1, read as the reverse complement.
ATGCAAGCAGTTGACTTGAACAACAGTTCGTGATCCGCAGATCGGCCTGATCACTTCTCACATCTATTTCAACCTATAAAAATCCAGTTGTTCGATCAAATGGATAACCTGTTCAATGAATCACCGTACGAAATGGCTGAGTATTCCACAGACACGTGTATCCTTATAATTCTCAACTAGAATTAATTTAACTCCGTGTGAAAATGCTGAAGCCTTTTAAATTACGGGTACATACGAAAGACTTCTATAGCCGTTACACAGTTTTCAGTTCTCAAATTCACTCAGAAATGGATCCTTTGGGGCTGGAGTGTGACAGACTGGACATTGTACTCTCTAAACTGTCCAGCTCATTTCGAACATATGTTCGAATATATGGTGGGAGCATGAGACGTTTTGGTCTACATCAGACGTCGCTGATTAAACGCTGACATATTTGATATCAGACATTTTAATGTTTGCCCCGTTCTCTCCTTCCCTACTCTTCCTCCATTTCCCCCTTCTCTCTTTATGTTTATGTGTGTGAGCGTATTTCTGTTCGTGCATGAGAATAGAGAAAGTATTTATGTCAATCGTGTAGTGACAGAGACTGTTTGTATTAAAGCTTGCTACAGCAAACTAAGAACTTTACATGTTCATGCGATCTTTCAAGTTTAGTATTTTTGTTTGGTTGTAAAAGTTATCTGCAGTTGTGGTGTGTGCAACTACTATGATGCTTACTACGCTGTTTGCGCTCTTTGTAATTTATAGTTTGTACTGGAGACATTATAGCCTCATGCAGGACTGGCAGCGTCCTTTATAGCTCCAATAAATTGTTTGTTAAATATCTTATTGTTTCTTTCTGTTTGTCAACAGTTTTACTTGTGCTTGCTCTTGTCTGTGTGTCGTTTTGTTTTCATTATTTCGTATTTTTTGTGTTGTTAAAGAGTTGTGTATAACTTCTAGCATTTGCTGTGCGCGATATGGTTATATTGTTGAGCGCGAATACTCGTTGTATTTGATGCTTTGTGGCGTTGTTACTAAACAGGGAGATAAATTTAGTAGGTGCTACTTTGAATTTATTGTGCAGTTAGGTTTCTAGGTAATTTAAGCAGAACTGGAGATTTCCACATCCGGGTCAGGAGAAGGGTGTTAGAATGTTAATGACGTCATGTGCATATAAAGCTGTCTGTGTGTTTTGCTTTATTGAAGCGTGGGAAGGTCATGGTGATATCAACTGAAATTTGAGGGCGAGAAGGCAGAGCAATGCGTGAAATTATAGGTTCCACGTAATATATTGGTTTGATTGTTTTTCTGGCAGTTTGCTAGTTAGCATTTTACGGTGTTTCTTAAAGTGATCTTGAGTATTTTTCATATGACTGGGTGGCGGTAAATGTACTGGCTATAGTAGAAGACACTTGTCCAAGGTGCCACGCTGTGCGACTGAATCCAGAACCATATGGTTGAGTAGCAATCTTCTTATTTCTTTATTGCCCACAAGGGGCTAAACACAGATGGGGACAAACAAGGACGGACAAACGAATTAAGTCTATTATATCGACCCCAGTGCGTAACTGGTACTTATTTAATCGACCCCGAAAGGATGAAAGGCAAAGTCGACCTCGGCGGAATCTGAACTCAGAACGTAAAGACAGACGAAATACCTATTTCCTTACTACCCACAAGGGGCTAAACACAGAGAGGACAAACAAGGACTGAAAAACGGATTAAGTCGATTATATCGATCCCAGTGCGTAACTGGTACTTATTTAATCAACCCCGAAAGGATGAAAGGCAAAGTCGACCTCGGCGGAATTTGAACCCAGAACGTAACGGCATACAAAATACCGCTAAGCATTTCGCCCGGCGTGCTAACGTTTCTGCCAGCTCGCCGCCTTCTCAACCATATAGTTGAGAAGCAATCTTCTTGCCGCACAGATCTTAGCGGTATTTCTGAGTTGAAATCCCACCGAGGTCACCTTCGTCTTTTCTCCCTTCAGGATTGTTAAAATAAACTACCAGTCGAATACTGAAATCGATGTAAATAAACTCTCCTACTCTCCTTAAAATTCGAACTCTGTAACGGACCTGTGTCCTGTTCATGGCGAATGTAAGGATTTCGGTCACGTGTATCCCATAGAAACCAGAGAGCCAGTTTTATGAAAAAATTATGGAGAATTAAAGGCTTGCAGGAAGTTACGACATTGATACGACTAGTGGTACAAATTGGTCTTTACTGTGATTCCTTCAGACCTTACGTGATTTATGGTATACTCTTTTACTTGCTTCAGTCATTTGACCGTGGCCATGCTGGAGCACCGCCTTTAGTCGAGCAAATCGATCTAGGACTTATTGTTTGGAAGCCTAGTACTTATTCTATCGGTCTCTTTTGCCGAACCGCTAAGATACGGGGACTTGAAAACACAAGCATCGGTTGTCAAGCGATGTTGGAGGACAAACACAGGCACACAAACATACACACACACACATATATACATATATACGACGGGCTTCTTTCAGTTTCCGTTTACCAAATCTACTCACAAGGCTTTGGTCGGCCCGAGGCTATAGTAGAAGACACTTGCCCTAGGTGCCACTCAGTGGGACTGAACCCGGAACCATGTAGTTGGTAAGCAAGCTACTTACCACACAGCCACTCCTACGTTCATTATCCTATGTTTATTATCTTATCTGACCCCGAGTCTTGTAAATTTCTAAAATTCCCTATTGCTTGTGTGGGACTACGACGAAAAGAAGGGGACCAATATTATGAAATACGTGGACGCTATACATTACGTGTTTTTTGGGCGGTGAATGAGTTTTTCCAGAAATATCTGAAACGGCCATTTATTCGGTGTTTTAAAGCGGCTATAATACTTGAGGTTGTTATTGTGATATGCTTATGTGGTGTAACCATTAGTGAAGTTGTTGAAGCTACTAATTAAATTACTCTATATAGTGTTATACTATTAGTTTTGCAGTCAATGTTCTCTACAAATACTAGCCAGTTTGCTGCTTTTCGTGCAGCCTATACATATATATTATATATATATATATTATATATATATATATATATATATTATATTATATATATACATATATATATACACATATATATACATACATACATATATATATATATATATATATATATATATATTATATATATATATATATATATATATATATATATATATTATATATATATATATATATAAATATAAATATATATATATATATATATATATATATATATGTATATATACATATATTGCTATTATATGTTTAGCTGTTGATGTTGCTTTTTATTTCGGTTGTGTGTGGTTTTGATGTATTATCTTGAGGTTGTCTCTAGCGTTTATGAGGTTGGCTCTTCATGGTGTGTAATTGGGTTATAATTTCCTTTTTTTTTACTCTTTCTGTTGTATGTTTTTTCAAATGCGCTTATTATTGTTCTAGAATGGTCATATACACACAGAGCACGTCATATATATATATATATAATATATATATTATATATATATATATATATATATATATATATATTATATATATATATCTGTGTGTATGTGTGTGTGTGTGTGCTCGTGGGAGCACACATGTATGCGTTTGTGTGGAAATTTTATGTGTGTAGTATTGGTAGTTTTTAGGCATCTGTATCTTTTACAGGTTTTTGTGAGTATTAATTTGTGTGATAGATGTTTATGACCATTTATGTAAGTATGATTTGTGTGTACGTACAGTTGTGTGTGTGTGTGTGTGTCTCTGTGTGCGCGAGTGTGTGTGTTGCAATGTCTAAGCGTAATTCATCAATAAAATTTCAATACGAATGAAACTCAGCCAATTAGAACTCATGAAAATATAAAAAAAAACATCAAGACTTTTTATGTTGACAGTTTCAAAAAACTTTTCATGACGGACTGCGCATCTATCTATCTATCTATCTATCTATCTATCTATCTATCTATCTATCTATCTATCTATCTATCTAAATGTCTGTCTGTTTGTTTGTCTGTCTGTCTGTCTGCCTACCTGCCTACCTGCTTGTCTGTCTGTTTGTCAGTCTATCTGTCTGTATGTCTAAGTATAAATGTAATCATCTCTCGGTATTATTGTCTAATACCTTTTCTAATACTTTCTGTTGCTCTATTTTCATACACACGCGCGCACACACACACACACACACACACACACACACACACACACACACACACACACCACACATATATATATATACATACACACACAAACACATGCACCCCGCCCCACACAAGTTTCTGAAAACTTTGTGTTAACAGATGTTGTTCAAACCTTGCATATCCGTACAGCAACTTCCATTATACAAAGTTACAACTCAACGTAGTCACCATTCAAATTGATGTAATTACGACTTCCACGAACTCAACTCTCCATTCCTTAGTGAAAAAATTCAAGTGTTCACTGCTATACTTTCTTCTTCACCTAATCTCTGTTATATCGTTGTTCTCGAAGACTATCCTTCATTATCCCGAACAGGTAGAAGTCAGGTGAGCAGATTCGAGCTATGTGGTAGATTACTCTTTTACCCTTTTACATGTTTCAGTCATTTGACCGTGGCCATGCTGGAGCACCGCCTTTAGTCAAGCAAATCGACCCCAGGACTTATTCTTTGTAAGCCTAGTACTTATGCTATCGGTTTCTTTTGCCGAACCGCTAAGTTACGGGGACGTAAACACACCACCATCGGTTGTCAGGCGATGTTGGGGGACACAGACACACAAACATACACACACACACACACACACACACACACACACACACACACACATACACACACATATATATATATATATACATACGACGGGCTTCGTTCAGTTTCCGTCTACCAAATCCACTCACAAGGCTTTGGTCGGCCCGAGGCTATAGTAGAAGACACTTGCCCAAGGTACCACGCAGTGGGACTGAACTCGGAACCATGTGGTTGGTTAGCAAGCTACTTACCACACAGCCACTACTACGCCTTTTAAAATTCCATTTCTTGTTGGATTTTGCTCTCCTCTCTCACTCTTTCTTTGTATATCTAGCATGTTCTTCTTTCTTCTTCTCTATATATCTACTTCCTATTGTTCCTCCTCTCTCTCTCTCTCTCTGACCCACTCAGTTTGCCCATTGATTGATTTTTTACCAAAGACGTGTGCGGCCGTGCATACTCATGGTGAATGTGGATATTCTTCAAATATTTGTGTCGTCTGCTCCTTCTAATGGCTTTTCTAATCTGTTTGAATGTCTCAATGTATCGCTTACTGTTTAAGGTACAGTTGGGTGTCTGAAAATCAAGGAGAATGACACCGTTGTGATCTCAAGCAAGAGTCACCATGATTTTCTGTGCTGGTCACTGGCTATAGAACTTCTTAGGTCGTGTAGAAGAGATGTGACGCCATTCCACGAACTGAGCGTTCGTTTACAGTCTATAAATACACACATTCACGTTTTATCTCCTATCATCATATCCGAGAAAAACATTTCTCCGTTGGATTCAAGTACTTTCAGCGCTCCAGGGTAGAATCCGCCACTTCCAATAAGTTGGCGAGCTGGCAGAAATGTTAGCACGCCGGCGAAATGCTTAGCGGCATTTCGTCTGCCGTTACGTTCTGAGTTCAAATTCCGCCGAGGTCGACTTTGCATTTCATCCTTTCGGGGTCGATAAATTATGTACCAGTTACACACTGGGGTCAATATAATCGACTTAATCCGTTTGTATGTCCTTGTTTGTCCCCTCTGTGTTTAGCCCCTTGTGGGCTATAAAGAAATAAGAATTCCCCACTTCCATTCTATATCAACAACTGCATGTAGTGTCCAGCACCCAAAGCCTCCGACTATATTCTGCAATACATTGTGATCACAATCCAGTTGTACAAGCTCACCGATTTTGACTCGTTTGTCTGCACAAATCAGTTGGTCCACTCGCTGGTGATTCATATCAGTGGTCACATTTGATAGGTTTTTTTACTGCATGGTTTGCCTTAAATTATGGTTTCCCTTTTAAAGCTTATTCGTCCATCTGTATATATTGCTCTTGTCAAATGTGTCATCTCCATACGCAACCCATAGTCTTCTGTGTATGTTGGACAACCTGCACTCTTCCTTCGTCTGGACGTCAATGACGACACGTCGTTTCGCTTTGAAACCCATTATTTACCATCAATGAAGAGTAAGTCAAAGAGTTACTATAGAGACAAAGATACTCTACCAATGAGCAAGCATTTCATTCGGTAGAACACTCATATACCAGAAAGAGAGAGAGAGAGATGGGGGAGAAAGAGAAGTAGATACGTAGCAAGCAAGAAAGGGAAGTAGATGTATAGAAAGGAAGAAAGACGGACGTGTTAGATACACAGAGAAAGAGTGAGAGATGAGAGCTAAATCCAACGAGAAAGGAAATCTAAAACAAATGCTTAGACACTTGATATATTGATGTGGTACAGAGATAGATAGATAAACAGAGAGCTGCATTGATGGATAGAACACAACTGAATTAAAGCTTAATATCATCGTTTCCATATCATTTGACAACAGAATTATCAACAGTTTAGTTCCCTAATACAGTGATCCTTCGCTACTTCGCGGTTCAACTATCGCGGATTCACGACTTCGCGGATTAAAAAAAAAATTATATATTTTTAAAAAAGAAAGCTTTGCAGTTGGCTGCGATCATTGGAGTTGACGGCTTTGCACACATGACCACAGGAGACATCGACGCGTTATTAGACTGCCACTCCTAGCCGCTAACCGACGTAGACCTCGAAGACTTGACGAAGTTGGCCAGCAAAGAGGAAGAAGAAACGCAGCAAGAAATGGAATAAGCTGTCGACCAAACTGGCTTGACTTTGGAACGGCTGGCCAAGCTCTGTAACCGGGCTAAAGAATTGAAAGAGGGGTCACAGGAATGGGACGACGATATGGTTGGTTCTGTGCAATTTTACAACAAAGTCGACGAAGTCATGAATCCCTACAAGATGCTCTGTGAATGGAAAAAGAAGCAGCGGCAGCAACTTCTTATCACAATGTTTTTGCAGCTTCGCAAAAAAGAGCCAGTTCTTACTACGGTTGCACCTTCAACATCATCATTTCTACTGAGCAGTAAATTCATTACCATCATCATTCAAATTTTACTTCAACTTCTTTCGTGTTGAGTATAGTAACAATCTTTATTTTTTTTAAATCAAAAGTGTTATTACTTAATAGTTGTCCTTGTTATTAATAGACTACTGTAATGGGTGGGTTGTTAACAGTACAGGGAGGGTTTTAAAAGTCCATGGTGTCCCTACTTCGCGGAAATTCACTTATTGCGGCCGGTCTCGGAACCAATCTATCGCGATAAACCAGGGATCACTGTATTCGTTTCAAATGTTGGCACAAGGCCAGCAAATTTGGTGGGACAGATCAAGCCGGTTACATTGTTCCCAGTGCCCAACTGGTACTTATTTTATGAAAAGTAAAGTGGACATCGAAGGAATTTGAACTAAGAACGTAAAGACGGACGAAGCATTGCTAAGTATTTTGCCGGGCGTGTTAACGATTCTGCCAGCTCGCTGCCTTTATGATTTCCTAATATTACACCAGCCATAACACAGAGCAGATATATTGAGAGAGAGAGAGAGAGAGAGAGAGAGAGAGACGGATAGAGAGAGGGAGGGAGGGGGAAAGAGAGATAGTGATAGATAGCTAGATAATTAGGGAGAGAGAAAAAATTGGTGTTAAGCATTGACACCTGTAGGGAAGGACTATAGACGTTTCAAGTGACGTAGTATACAGGAGGCACATGTTTATCTCACCAAGTACAGCTCTACTGTTCCCATTCCTGTATTAACGTCTCTAATATATAAACACGTTTGTATATTCAGAGGGAAAAAAAACGCA
>NC_042997.1:125548838-125553838 GCF_006345805.1 Octopus sinensis | reverse complement strand
TCTATCTATCTATCTACTTCTATCTATCTATCTATCTATCTGTCTATCTATCTATCTATCTATCTATCTATCTATCTATCTATCTATCTATCTATCTATCTATCTATCTATCTATCTATCTATCTATCTATCTATCTATCTATCTATCTTTCTGAAGTATCTATATACGTATATACTAGTTGGTGTATCCGGTAATTCCGGAGGTAAAGATGTTCTGTTGAAACGCCTTATTACTATGATATAAGAAAGCAATTTCGTTATAACTACCACAAAATGCGCATTTTCCGTCACGGAAAAGTACAAAAAAACTGTCAGCTGGAGGAGAGAGAGAGATTGTTGGAGGTTAGCGAGAGTAGTTTTCGGAGGTTGACGAGAAAGATTGTCGGAGGTTGGCGAGAGGCAAAGACATTATTCTGCTTCGCGAATGCATCTGGGAAATGTATAACTTCTGTCATTCACAGAAAAACTATTGCTTTACCGTGAGAAAATCACTGTTGAAGTGTTAAGTGAAATCTGGCAATTGAGGATCGAATCCACGGTATGCCTGCATGATGCCACTAGAAATACGTTGTGGAATTATAAATTTAATCTACTGTCATGGAAAAAGTGTAACTGTAAAAATGCAGAATTATCGGAGTAATGGGCATTCAAAAAAAGTATGTATGTATAGAAATGTATGAATGAAGTCTTTAAGATTTAAAATCCAAATTAAGGAAGTTCAAGAATAATGTTTAGCAGTTCAAAGCTGTGAGTAGTGAAATGGAGAATTAGGTCGGCTGATCGTGAGAATCAAATATTGATCATTTCGCTAAAAACTGCAGGTGGTATGGGTTATTTCCATTGGATTGTTTAGATAAAATATTAGTAATATGTAGTAGATAGAAGGATCCATTTGAGGGGCCCTCTTATCGAATGTTTCAACAATCTAAGTATCTTACGAGGTTTCTAGACATGTGTCAAATAAAGTGTAAAAGTGATATTGTCTGCAAAAATTAGAAATAGAACACACCAAAAATCAATATTCAAAGTAATCGAACATAAACAATGAAATGGGTTATTTCCCTTGAGTGTTTAAAAAATATTGTGCAGGTGTTTTGACTTTTTTCCCTCGGGTGTTTAAAAAAATTAGTTATATGAGGTAGATATTAAGGTCCCTTCAATGGGCCGTATTATCGATTTTTCCAACAATCTAAGTATGTCACGAGGTTTCCAGACATGAGTGCTAATCACGTGTCAAGTTTCATCAAAATCAATAAAACGATGTAGGAGGAGTTAACTAACAATGTCACAAACAAACACACTCACAGACAGAACTTCCCACATATGTATGTATATATATATATATTATAATATATTATTATTAATACCAGGAATCAATATTAGAAATTACTTCAGAAAGATATATACGTGTGTAAAATAATTGTTGTATTAAAAATATAAATATGTATTAAAACATATGTAAATATGTATAAGTATAAATATATAATGTATATGACAGTTTAAAAGTTTTGAATTAAGTATTTAAAGCATCACGCGATTGTTTCACTGAAGTGCTGTCTCTATAATGAAATCCTATATTGATAAGCATTTATAGACAACTCTTCTGCTCTTCAGATATATATAATTTGAATTTTGTATAACATTTCGAATGATAGTTTTTAAAAATTTTGAAGTAATACTGTAAAATGGTGTTTGTTTGAAATATAAATTAAAAATTAAAAATTACTGCTTAAAAAAAAAAAACTACCATACGTAAAATTATACAAATTTTACATTTGATATTACTGAAGAGAAGAAGGATTACTTATAAATGCTCAGCAATACAGGATTCCATTATTCTATATTATCTAAGTATATGAACTATATTTGGAATACAAGATAATATAACGGATTTTACATCTGAATATTATGGATTATTACAGAAGACTAACAAGGAAGACTCTCATCAAAAGCAGTAATTTTAAGTTCTTAATTTTTATTTCAAACAAACATCATTTTATGATATTACTTCAAATTTTAAAAACCTACCATTCGATATGTTATACATTCGATATGTTTTATATATATATATATATATATAATGTGTTGGTGTATCTCAGGCAACTTGGTAAGAGTATAGTATAACAGAATAATACCCTCAGTAGGAGAAATAAGGAAAGTTAAAGGAGGGTAGAACAAAACAAATGAAATTGCAATAAAAGGTAGTTCAGTACAAAGAGATATTAGTCTAATTTCTTGTAATAAGTCTTGGGATATTATAGTTTAAATGTTCAGAGATATAAAAGTTGAAGGATATATAAGTGGTTTATGGATATGGAAGGAGACATACAGATAGATAAGTTGTCTGCCAGGCAGTCAGATAGACAGATACATAGACGCAGGAGTGGCTCTGTGGTAAGTAGCTTGCTTACGAACCACATGGTTCCGGGTTCATTCCCACTGCGTGGCACCTTGGACAAGTGTCTTCTACTATAGCCTCGGGCCGACCAAAGCCTTGTGAGTGGATTTGGTAGACAGAAGCTGAAAGCCCGGCCTATATATATATATATATATATATATATAATATATATATATATATATATATATATATATGTATATATCTTTGTGTGTATATGTTTGTGTGTCTGTGTGTCTGTGTTTGTCCCCTTCAACATTGCTTGATGGTGATGTGTTTGCGTCCTCATAACTTAGCGGTTCGGCAAAAGACACCGATAGAATAAATACTAGGCTTACAATGAATAAGTCCTGGGGTCGATTTGCTCGACTAAAAGGCGGTTCTCCTGCATGGCCGCAGTCAAATGACCGAAACAAGTTAAAGAGTAAGAAAAAAGAGAGATAGATAAACGGACGAATTGATCGATAAATAGATAGGCAGATAGAGAAGCAGACAGACAGACAGATGAATAGACACGTATCTAGTTCGATTGTTAGATAGAAAGACAGATAGTTTACCCTATATATGGTGTGTGGTCTGGAATGAACTTTGTTGCTGGGTGTTATAGCTTACTTCATGAGTGCATTTGAATCGGTGATTTTTCATCTGACTTCCTTAATCTTTATTTTTCGCTCTTTCTTGATTTTAGTCGAACATAATAACTCCAGAAATTATTTTTTAATAACCTGTTACTTATTCTATCAGTCTTTTTTGTCGAATCGCTAACTTACAGGTCGGTAAGCAAACCAACACCGGTTGTAAATTGTTGGTGGGAGGAACCATAAAAACAATGACACTCCCGACCACAGATATATATATATATATTGTGCTCAAGCATGGCCGCAGTCAAAAGACTGAAACAAGTAAAAGAGTAAAAAATATATATACAAGGAGCTTCCTTCACTTTCCGTCTACCTAATCCACTGACAAAACTCTAGTCAGCCCCGGGTTATAGTAGAAGACACTTACCCAAGGTATCGTGCAGTGGGGATGAACCCGGAACCATGAGATTGTGAAGCAATTTAGTTACCACACAGCCACACCTGAATATATATATATATATATATATATATATATATATATATATATATATATATATATATACACACATATATATATACATATATATATACAAACATACACATATACATACATGTATATACACATACATACATACATACATATATATATATGTATATACATACACACATACATACATACATACATACATACATACATACATACATACATACATACATACATACATACATACATACATATATATATATATATATATATATATATATATATATATATATATGTACAGGGGTTGGACAAAATAATGGAAACACATTAAAATTTCAAACAAAATTATTTTAATATGAGATAGGACCGTCTTCGGCAGTAATTACAACTTGGAGGTATGGACTCATACAAAGTTTTAATTGTTTCCAAAGGAATTTTTCCCCATTCTTAAAATAAAACAGTCTCCAGTTCTTCTAGTACTGATGGTGGAGAATATCGATTCCTTACCTGGTTTTCAAAAATGCACCATAAATGTTCAATAATATTGAGAACTGTGCACTGATCTTCACTAGAATGTTCTTCGTGCCATTCAGTAACAACTTTAGCTGTTTGAATTGGTGCATTATCAAGATGAAAGATTGCGTTTCCCTCCGGAAACAGTCCCGCAACCATAGAGTGTATTTCATCAGATAAAATGCTTAAAAAGTCTTAATTCTGACATGAAGAGAAAACATTGGGCTGGCGGATTTCCAAGATAGAGCCCTCCAGATCATTACAGATCCTTCTCCATGTTTAACAGTTGGAAGAAAGCAGTCTGGGTCAAATGCTTCTTTTGGCTGTCTCCACATGTATACCCGGCCGGTGGTCAGAAATAAGGTAAAGGAGGACTCGTCCGAGAAAATAATATTCTTTCATTGCTCTAGGCACCAATTCTGTAAGCTTTTACTCCACTCTAAACGCTTTGCAACGTTTGTTTTTGAAAGTAGTGGTTTTCTGATTGTAGCCCTCCCGTGAAATCCGGATTTGTGCAGCTCCCGTGAAATCCGCATTTGTGCAGCTCCCGGCGAACAGTTTTTATGGAAACTTGGTTCTCGAGGTGGTCATTAAGCTCGGCAGTAACTCTGGGAGCTGTACTTTTGTGATCCTTTCTAACAATTCGTATACGAGTCTGACGATCCTTATCTGAAAGTTTTGGTTTTCTTCGAGAGTTTTGTTTCGACGAGGATGTTTATCCCTCTTTCTCAAAGGCTGTCATTACTTTCAAGACAGTACTTCTTGATACACCAGATATTTTGGCTGTTTTCATTATGCTAGTGCCTGCCATATGAGCACCAACAATTTGCTCTCTTTGAAAGTTCGATAGATCTGTCATTTTAATGAATTTTAATTACCTTTTTCTGATGATATCTGCAAAGAAACAGCAATTTTCGCAAAACATATTAAACAACACTACTAATAAATAAAAAAAACATAAAAAATAAACAAGGTTTTGACGGTTTTATAGATATTTCAAAATTATGATGCTATAATGCTAGGTGTT
>NC_042997.1:125508838-125543838 GCF_006345805.1 Octopus sinensis | reverse complement strand
ACAACTAATAACACCGTATACTAGTGACCACTTATGCTATAACAACTCTACATTTACACACTACAAGAAATATGAAAACATACTTAACCTTCGTTATGGTTTCGGTTTATGAAGAGCTTTAATGAAACCGGAAGACACTTCATGTAAAAAGATGCTAAAACAACAGAAATGTAAATGAATAATAGAGTTATTTCAAATTTATATTTGCTGTGTAGAGTAGGAGTTTCCTGTATTTTTGTATATCCTAGAATTGAAACTTGTATTCTAGATAAAGCGAGTTTGACATGGAGTATTGTTCAAGAACTATTTTCGAAAAATCAGAGCTGTGTTGAGAATTCACTACTTTTCTACATTGTTACTCATTGTAGAAAGGATAGCTTTGACATTAGAGCGTCAAGATACTTGAAAAGCAAAAACCTTTTGCTACCAGTAAAAAAAATGGAGACTGGTGTTTTTTAATATTCATTTCAGTTTTTGCTTAATTGAATCAAACTAGGTGCATAATTGTGGAGGCGCAATGGCCCAGTGGTTAAGCCAGCGGACTCGCGGTCGGAGGATCGCAGTTTCGATTCCCAGACCCGGCATTGTGTGTGTTGATTGAGCGAAAACACCTATAAAGCTCCACGAGGCTCCGGCAGGGAGTAGTGGCGACCCCTGTTGTACTCTTTCGCCACAACTTTCTCTCAATCTCTTTTCCTGTTTCTTGAGTAACGCTGCGAGGGACTGGAGTCCCGTCCAGCTGGGGGGAACACATAAGCCACAGAAACCGGGAAACCGGGCCCATGATCCTGGCTAGGCTTGAAAAGGGTCACGTTTGTGGGTTTTTTTGTGTATAACTAGCAACTAATGTATAAACTTCATTGTAATGAGAAGCTACAAATTGCATTTTAGAAGGCTTTTTTAGGAGAGATGTTTATTATTTTCGGATAAGTACAGAACTTTAATCTACTTTAAAGTAGGATCCTCTGACTTCAATGTACTTGTAGCGTTCCAGTTACTTTGTGAAGGCTTCGTGGAAGTCCTTGAAAGAAAAGGGGTCCAGGAACCTCATCTCGGCCTCCTTTCTTTTCATTTTCAACTTGGGGCAAAAGCAAAAGTCACAGAGAACAAGGTCTGAACCGTGGAGTGGTTTGATGTCCATTTCTGACTAGTGGTTACCAGATGAATTTGTGAACTGGGGTATTGCCCTGGTACAGGTGCACTGGCCTTTTCAGACGAAATCTCTTCTTCAAAACTTCCACAAATTACTCTTTGTTGACCATCTAGCAAGAGACAGCCCAGTGGGTGTAGATGGTGCCCTTGCTGTAGAAAAAAGGGGACCATTTTGAGCATCCCGGCGGCCTTAGTTTGCCTGGCTTTTTGTGATTGCGAAAAAATAGATGTTCGGCTTACTCAATTTAATCCATAAACAATCCGCAGCATTTCGTATTGTCTCCTATTTATAGCACGGTGAGTTTCAGACAAACTTTAAACGTAAGGTGATTCGGAAGATTTGAGAGTCGAGTACTTCTGTAGACAGAACGTAGCGCCTCTGGCGGAAAATGTTATCAATAGTTAGTTTGTTCTCAGGAGTAAAACTATCGATTCGGCAACATGTTTCTCTACATTACAAACGATGAATGTATATACACACACACATTATATATATATATATATATATATATATATATATATATGTATTTATACACACACATACCACACAAATACTTACGCATGGCAATCTATCTATCTATCTATCTATCTATCTATCTATCTATCTATCTATCTATCTATCTATCTATCTATCTATCTATCTATCTAACCAAATATGTATACGTACGTACATACATACATACAGACATACACACACACATATATAAGTATTTATACTAGTCATGTGTATATATATAAATTTAGATGTAATACAACATATCAAATTCTGAGTGTGAGCGTTCGTGAGTGTATGTATGCTTTTTTGTGTATGTGTGCGTGTGTGCGCGCGTGTGTGTGAATGCGTGCGTGTGTCTGTCTATTGAGACGAACATATTTTTTTTAGGGACACGCTCCGAGGAACTGATCGTCACCAAGCCACATTGTTCGTTCAGATAGTAATATAACTTATTTAATCACACGTAAAAAAACAGGAAGCGATGTGTAACATTTTTATCATGCGGATCATAGACACGTGACGTAAAAAAAATGATTACCATCCATCTCGCTAATGGATTGTTCAGTGGAGATTATTGGATTTTTCAGTCATGTTATTAACTTACACCAGCAATTATTACAAGACTTGTTGTTTGTACGTGGTTTATTGTCCTACACTCGCGTATGGCAATATCCAACGATATAGTCTTTACCGATATATTTAAGAACGTATATATGTATATATGCCCTTCTCGCATTCTCTCCCTTTCTCTCACTCGCTTTCATACAAGCGTGCATACATACATATATACATGTACAAATACATTTATACATGTATGTATGTATGTATGTATGTATGTATGTATGTATGTATGTATGTATGTATGTATGTATGTATGTATGTATGTATGTATGTGTGGCTTTATTTGTGTATAGGGATTTTGTTTTTGTTTCGTAAGCACGAGTAAGAAGACTCCATACTCGAAACTGAAAATATGTGCATATAGGCACATATGCAATTGCATAGAAACCATGATTATGTATGTATGTATCTACGTATGTTATGTATGTATGTATGTATGTATATATATATATGTATGTATATATATATATATGTATGTATGCATGTATGTATATATATGCATGTATGTATATATGTATGTTTGTATGCACGTATGTATGTATATATGTATGTATGTATGCATGTATGTATGAATATATGTATGTATGCATAAGTGTAAGCATGCATGTATGCATGTATGTGTGTATGCTTGCATGTATGTATATATGTATGTATATATGTATGTATGCATGTACGCATCTATGTATATATGTATGTATGTATGTATGTATGTATGTATGTTGCATGCATACATGTATATATGTATGTATGTATGCATGTATGTATGCATATATGTATATATGTATGTATGAATGTAGGCATGTATGTATATATGTATGTATGCATGCATGTATGTATACATGTATGTATGTATTTATGTCTACGTATGCATGTATATATATATATATATTAATAAAAGAAATAAAACATATGCGTATATATAAACATATATGTACGTACCTACCTCTACATGTACATATACACGCATATATGAGTACAGGACACCAAAGGGACGTCGAACACATAGAGAAACGAAAACATAGACACAAACCAAAGGAACAGGACATTTTTTTAAAAACAACAAAACAACGAAAAAACCCCTTCTTCAGTCGCTAAGGTTTCATCTACTCTACGTTTCGAAGGATAAAAGCGAGACGTATCTTCGACAAGAAACTTTCCTTCCTGCGAAAAGCAAATCAATTAAAATTCTGAGATCTTTTCGCAGAGGGGTAAAGAATGGTAAAAAAACGAGACAGTAACGACAGTACAAAAATATAGACAGTAAAAAACAAAATATACGTGTATATATATATATATATATAATATATATATATATATATATATATAGTTAATCCAAACAAGAAAACACACAAAAAAAAAAACAAAAAAACACAACAACGCGAGGACGTGGAACAAATATAGTATTGTTGGACGCTCAGGAAAGAAGGGAAGAAGGAAGGTTTAACGTTTTGAGCGGAGCTCTTCGTCGGAAACATAGGAGAAGGAAAGATCCCGAGAAGGGAAGACAGAGGAAAAAAAATCGCCAACGGTACTCACGAGGTCACACACACACACACACACATATATATATATATAAATATATATATATAGAATGGTTGTATACTGTCAATCTAACAAGAACGTGACAGTAGGGGGTACACCACCGTTGTATAGCCCTAGGAGGCATCGAACGCCTCCTGATAGCTTCGACACATTTCTTTCCCTCTGTCCTTATATACTTATACGAAGGGGAGACAAACACCCCCGGCCGCCGGAACTGCATCTAGGGACACCGTGTTTCAGGATCATTGTCCTTCATCGGTCTAGAGTAGCAGACACCGGCCGGCTGGTGATATTTGCCTCGACTTCATAATTGTATATATGTATACTCAGTGAAGTTTATTCACTGATTATCAAAATAAGAAATATTGAATTTCTAAATCTCTCGTAGAGACATGTACGGTGGTGGGGCGATAGAATGGTTGTATACTGTCAATCTAACAAGAACGTGACAGTAGGGGGCACACCACCGTTGTATAGCCCTAGGAGGCATATATATATATATATATATATATATGTGTGTGTGTGTGTGTGTAGTATTTTTATATCTTTTTATATCCTTTAAGGCATTTTCATAATGTTGAAAACTTTTTATATAATTAAATTTTTTCAAGGTTTTTAAAAAGGTGTATCTGTTATAGAATTGATTATCGTATTGTTTTGCCCTTAATCTTTGGTTTTCAGTCAATAGAAAATGTGTACGCTTTCTCGGATGAAATCTGAATTTAATAATAGGTTCACTGTTGAATAATTTTATCATGACCTCCTTAACAATATGCTAGGATGAAACATTATGAGGTTTCTATTTTATATAATTGTACCCCATTTTTGGAGGCTTGGATTGGTTTATCTGCCCTTCTTCTCTTACTTGGTCCTTAAAACCCTTTCCAAATTTTACTATCTAATATACAAAATGTAATAGTATATAAATTTTGCTAACTTTAGATATCTTTCTCCTCTACCCTAACTTAGATCTCATTGTGACCTCCTTTGTTTTCTATTTTAGACCCTTTTTAATTGATAATCATAATATAGTGTAAAGCACCCCTGACCTTCCTCTTTCTGGATGTATACCATTACCTTGCTGACATCTTCTGAGGCATGTTCTTTTATGTAGTCATGGTGAATTTATAGGGAAGAGCGTCTGACGTTAATTAATTTATCACCAGCAGCAAGAACTTAACTGTCACTCTCCAGTGGCATTAATTCTAAGTGGATGTAGAATACTAGCTGCATTGAATCCTTTGATTGTGATAAAGAGAAAGATGAATGTGGCTACATTACAATTTCTTGATCCCCATTGTTATTCGCTTCTGTCACTCCAAATTACAGAAGGCTTTATGTATTCTCTCTCAAAGTTCATTCAGCTACAGTAATAGCAATAAGCATGTTATTCTTTTATTCTCTAGTTCCGATGAGAAATTTGCTAAAAAAATTATAATTCAGTGTCCTGTATGTTGAAAACCTATATGGTCTAATGCATCCAAGGAAAGCGAGTTATTTCAGGTTGATGTAATGCTTGCATTGATCGATTAAATGGAGCCGCTTGAAACAGAGCCGTAATTTACTAATACTTGGACATCCTTGTTACTTATTTGTTAGATATATAAATACGACAGTCTCCTTTCAATTTCCCTCTAGTAAATCCAGTCACAAGGTCGGCCGCGGCTATAGTAGAAAACTCTTTCCCAAGGTGCCACGCAATGGGACTGAACCCGGAACTACGTTGTTATATATATATATATATATATATATATATATATATATATATATATATATATATATACTGTATATTTATATGTATACGTTTACATATACTTTCTTTTTTTTACATATACTTGTTTCAGTCATTTGACTGCCTCCATGCTGGAGCACCACATTTAGTCGAACAAACCGACCCCAGGGCTTATTCATTGTAAGCCTAGTACTTATTCTAGCGGTCTCTTTTTGCCGAACCGCTAAGTGCCGGGGACACACCAACATTCGTTGTCAAACGATGGAGAGGAAACAAACACAGACGCAAATAACAAATACATATATATATATATATATATATACATATATGTATACGACGGGCTTCTTTTCGTTTCCGTCTATCATATTTACTTACAAGGCTCTTGTGGGCCTGAGGCTATACTAGAAGTTCTGAACCCAGAACCATGTGGTTGGGGAGCAAGCGTCTTACCACACAGCCACTCCTGTGCCTATATATATATATATATATTATATATATATATATATATATATATATATATATATATATTATATATATAATATATATATATAAATATATGTCATTGTGCTTGTGTTTGTCCCCCACCTCGGCTGAATATCCGGTGTTGGTTTGTTTAATTTCTCGTTACGTAGCGGTTCGCAAAAAGACCGATAGAATAAGTACCAGGTTTTAAAAAATAAGTATTAGGATCAATTCGTTCGACTAAAAGCTCAGCTAAACGATTGCTCCATCGTGGGGATGGAGGTAAAGAAAATGATTGCTGCCAAATTGTAAAGAAGCTGTCATGGACAAATAAGAGGGGTCCAACAGGAATGAAAATAAAATTATAGACAAAATTCAAAATTGATACCCTTTTAACACATATGAAACATGATAAACATAAAAGTGAGTTTTAAAAAATGCAACTGATTTCACTGAAATCATCATTAATTCTGGGATACCCTGTATTTACTCGTCCGACTAAACGGGGGAAGGAACACAGGAAGAGGACAAATCGCAGGTGGCGAGCGTAGCTTCCGGAAGTGGTCACGCGGTCAAATTCAAATGGCTGTGAGTCACAACAATAGTTTGTCTTTTGGTATGAACATTCTGAATTATATAGTTCAGACATAGAAAGCAGACATGCTGCCGAGCCATGCTGCGTTGCACAGGATTGGAAACGTGAAACATCAACAGGGCACTTCTGGAGAATGGATGAATGGGTTTGTTGTGCCTTTACCCGGCCGCACACATGGCTCGGTGGTGCGCGGGATGGTAACATGAAGCACCAACTGGGCGCCGACAAAAGTTTAATGTTCTTCTCGTTTCCTCTTCCTACGCTACTTATAATGTATAAGTAGTGTCAATATTTTTTCGTCGAGCTGGCAGAAACATTAGCACACCGGGCGAAATACTTAGCGGGATTTCGTCTGCCGTTACGTTCTGAGTTCAAATTCCGCTGAGGTCGACTTTGCCTTTCATCCTTTCGGGGTCGATAAATTAAGTACCAGTTACGCACTGGGGTCGATGTAAACGACTTAATCCCTTTGTTTGTCCTTGTTTGTCCCCTCTATGTTTAGCCCCTTGTGCGCAATAAAGAAATAAGAAACGTTAGCATGTCGGGCGAAATGCTTAGTGATATTTCGTCTGTTTTTACTTTGCCTTTCATCCTTTCGGGGTCGATAAATTAAGTAGCAGTAGCGTACTGGGGTCGATCTAATCGACTGGCTTCCTCCCCAAATATTTCAGGCCTTGTGCCTAGAGTAGAAAAGAATATTTTATCGTCGGAAAATGGGCTAGTATACTAAAATCTGATTAATCTTCATTTTGGTGGGACCCATAGTCGGCGTCGGAATTTTTTTTTAATCAACAGCAATTGGAGGAGCCTGATTAATGTTTGTTGCAAATTTGGAGGAAAGCGACTAGATACTCTTCAAGTTACGGTCCTTAACGCTGCGAAAATGCTTAAAAATGCAGCTTATTTGCCTTTGGGTCCAGATCAGGCAAGAAGCTGAAAATTTTTGGCCCATGCCACTCCACAGATCTTATGTAATGTGTGTGTAAAATTGGCGGATGTTGAGTTTTAACGTCATGACAAACGCACAAACATACACACATCCTATGTTATACATACACACACACACACACACACACACACACACACACATATATATATATATATATGTATGTATAACTTGATGCAACACCGTAAAACTGAATCGCTAGTCAGTGTAATTAGGCGGTAGACGGCGTTACGGAATAGGAGCTCTATCGGCATATTGTGAACGTTACCATAAGCAGATTTAAATGGTATATGATATATGCTATATATATATATATATACATATATCTTGGCGATTTTCTTTCTCTATTTCTGACGAAGAGCTCCGCTCAAAACGTTAAATCCTCCTTTCTTTCATTTCCTGACCGTCCAATAATACTATACTTGTTCCACGTCCTCGCGTTGTTTTGTTTTCTCTTTGTTCATGTTTGGATTAGAGGGGGAGAGGGAGAGAGGGAGAGAGGGAGAGGGAGAGAAGGAGAGGGAGAGAGAAAGAGAAATACAGATAGTATATATATGTATATATATAGCAAGATTTGAGACGCATATATATAACTATAAAATATGTTGCATTACGTCACATTGACTTTCATATCTGTTAATGTTTCACTTGATACAATGTATCAAATTAACTTGGAACGACACCATCATATAGCAATCACACCCAACAAGATGAATTCGAGGCAATCCTTTGTATTTCTCTTTGATCGACCGATTTCCTTTGCCATCTCCGAGAAAGCAAACTTTGCCGTTCATCTGACAGTTCGTCTGATTAGTGGGAAGTTTCGACATGCTGCTTCTACTTTGAGTATGTCAGTTGCTCTCCGGCCTTCGACAGACGAGATGTCTGTCTACTTCATTATATGTTTTCTTTCTTTTAGTCATTCATGTTCTGTTAAATTCACTTCTGAAAAGAGTTCTCTGAACTCGAAAATTTAAGAGACAAAATACAAAAACAGAGCAAAAATAAAAATAAAGTGAGCAAGCAATAAAACTGCTTTATTAAATCACTTTGTGTGGTTCTTAAATCTATCTATCTATCTATCTATCTATCTATCTATCTATCTATCTATCTATCTATCTATCTATCTATCTATCTAACTTTATCTATCTATCTATCTATCTATCTATCTATCTATCTATCTATCTATCTATCTATCTATCTATCTATCTATCTATCTATCTATCTATCTATCTATCTATCTATCTATCGAAATTATGACGATTTATGGTCGATAATTAATGAAGGATGGACGTACTTCTTTTGTGTTTTCCATGTGCTCCTTTGTCGTCATCGTGCACCAAATTTTATCGTACACACACACATACACACGCATTTTAAGATATCAATTAGACACAGCGACACTAATAATCTGGTATTAGAACCCAGAATAAAGCTTCAGAATAAAGGGTCTGACGAGTATAGAGCGCAGCATGAAATTAAATATATGACATGGGAACTGAAATTATGTAAACAACTTCATTAACCTACGGCTGTTTCTTCAATAAGGTGCAGCACACTGAGATCTGTGTTCCTGTGCATCACCTTACAGCATTCTCATGTGTATGTGTATGTGTGTGCGTACATTTTTTATATGTGTGTGTATATTTAATATCTGCAACCACTTCTGTAGCATGGTATCACGGTAGGTTCCAGGAATTTTAGTACTATTTTTTTCAGTACACTTTGTTGTTCTTGAAGTACGACACAAGATGGCAGCGTGTTAAGAAGCTTGCTTCTCAAACACATGGTTCCGTGTTCAGTCTCACTACGTAGTACCTTCGGCAAATGCCTTCTACGGTAGCCTCGGGCCAACCAAAGCCTTGTGAGTGCATTTGGTAGACGGAAAC
Source organism: Octopus sinensis (assembly GCF_006345805.1). Classification (NCBI taxonomy): domain Eukaryota; kingdom Metazoa; phylum Mollusca; class Cephalopoda; order Octopoda; family Octopodidae; genus Octopus; species Octopus sinensis. The sequence continues at coordinate 125,534,403 of NC_042997.1, read as the reverse complement.
TGAAAGAAGCTCTTCGTATATATATATATATATATATATATATATATATATATATATATATATATATATGTATGTTTGTGTGTCTATGTTTGTCTCCCCCACTATCGCTTGACAACAGATGTTGGTGTGTTTACATCCCCATAACTTAACGGTTCAGCAAAAGAGACCAATAGAATAAGTACTAGGCTTACAAAGTGTAAATCCTGGGGTCGATTTGTTGGACTAAAGGCGGTGCTTCAGTGTGACCGCAGTAAAATGACCGAAACCAATAAGCGAATAAAAGAACATACTTTATATTAGTGATGTATATTTGTTACACACATTATAGTTTACTCGCTGGAGAATATTGGAGTGCTATGTCATATCTGATCTAATTAAAATCACTAAATTCATTAAACCTTTGCAACCAAATGTAATGGATTTCCTTATGGAAATATTATGCACTTGAACTTTGCTAACGATACTCTACCCAGACATAGTTATCCCTCCAAACATATAACCATGTTAGGAACTGACTGTGCCTTGGAGGAATACAGGGTGGGGCCCATGAGAGAAAGTTTTCCAAATACAAAGGGTTGTTAGAGCAATGTAAACACCAATGCTGGCTTGTGGGTTGCCAAACCATTGAGGCATGCTGACAGGGTTTTATGAGGGGTTTACTTTGCAAAGCGGAGACTGGACTTAAAGTTATTGGTACAGTTAGGAGTGGCCATAGGAATTTCAACCGTGTTTCGTGGTCTGTTACCACAGCAGCTCCTTTATATGATCCAGTTAGCTCAAGACATCATCAGGAGGAACCACGTCCGGTTTCGGCCCCTACTCCTCTACCGTTTTGACGCCCCTTCTTTTGGAGGTGTCTTCAGCTCTGGTGTTGGATGCATGTCTTCTTTCTTCTTCTTTCTTCTGTTCCCTGGCCTCTTCGATGTAGCGTCAACGAGTGTCAGCGGGCGACTGACTGTCTTGTGAAATTTTCATTGAGAAATTTCCATTGCTAAAGTTGCAGAGAATACGGGCCTGAAAATTAGAACTTTATGGTCCCCATCTGTGTCAACTAAGCGAGTTCTCTGATTTGAAAGATCTGAACTACACTAAGCCTCCCGAGACATAACTGATGATGCATTGTAGTGCATCCATGAGATGAATCATGAAATTGTGTATCTGTATACAATGTATATGTTCCTGTCTCTCTCTCTCACACGCACAACACTCTTTCTTTCTCGCTCCCACTTTCTCGCCATTCATCTCCTTCTCAACTATCCATCATGCTATCTACAATCAGTACATCATTATGAATAACCATTTATTGTAAAATATACCCTTCAAGCCGTAGAAAACATATTTCAATCGTTGCCTATAAATGCTACAAATTTCATTTAATTTTTTTCTCAGCCATTTCGTCTAAAACCTTTTCCTTCAATGGTCAATGTTTTGCCTTTGATTGATCCCCATACCCCATCAAATAAAAGAAACCACAACAAAATAATCAAGCACAAACCTTACCTCCTCTTATCAAAAACCTTATCTACAAACCAAACGTACGCAAAACAGTATAAAATACTGAATAAATCTGAAAATGTTCAAACAAAATGCCCCCTCTCCAACGTATTGTGAAAATACTGTAACTTTCTCTTTACACAGGGAAACGATTGTACCTCGTGATGTCAAATGAGAGCATTATCGCAGTGTTAACATCAGGGATCATTAAACATACTCACACAGACAGGTTGGTATTAACAGTTTGTTAGATGTGTGCATCCAACAGTACACTAGGATTAGCTTTTCCGTAGAGACACTGAACAAATTAATGGAAATCAGCCGACAAGCGTTTCAAATCGGTCGAAATTCGATGGGAATTTGATATGTGGATTGATTCTAGATTCTCATTTCGATAGACTTATGATGAGCCATGGGTGACTGACTTTTCATCTATTGATTAGATGTCAGTAATGCTATTGATACGGTGTTAATTCCGATGAAGTCACTGTGTACACAGCCGTACACAGATGCTAGGACGAACGCACAGATAGAATCATACGCATATACCTACTGCTTCTGAAGCGATGTGTGTAGGTATGTTTATAGAAAGAGATAGAGATAGAAAGAGACAAGCAGACAGGTAGATCGACAGATAGATAGATAGAGAGAGGGGTGGGGAAGAAAGAGGTGAGAAAGGAGGAAGGAGGGGGAGAGGGAGAGATATTATATGATAGATAATTGTTTAGTTAGAAATTTGTGTGTACAGATATATATTTAGTGTGGCTATTAACTTTATCTCTGTCGATAAAACGTGGCTATTAAATTTCTGTTTGGAAGGTTGTGTTCACGTGTGAGTGTGTATGTGAGCCTCTGTGTACGTATTTGTGTTTGTGTATTGTGTGTGTGTGTGTATGTGTGTGTGTGTGTGTGTGTGTGTATGTATTGTATGCGTGGTATGTACTTGTGGTATTTTTGCATGCACATACTTACAAATAAATGGTGTGACCATTGCATCTACTTTGTAATATCGGTGATGTGTCAGTATCGCATCTCACAGATATTTGAATAAACACTCTTCATAAATCTCTCCAAATAATCATATCGATGTGATGTTTTAGTGAACAGTAACATCCTAATGGATAGAATATGAGTAAAATGGTAGTTAATTCACTCAATGTAGACAAGCAAGACATTTTAAGTAGACTTACATTCATGATAATAAGAAAATAACTTGATTAATAATAGCATTCAAGTCAGAGTAATTAAATTAATTAAAATGAATTAACAATAGATTGCAGTGAGACGTGAGTTTAATCTTTGGCAGTAATATGGTAACTCCAGTCAGGTTCCAGTCTTATTAAACCTCATCGGTGAATCATAGTTTTACCTCCTACCAGCGGAGATTTAGAGAGGATGTATTGGATTTTAGTTTATGAATACTGATGACTGTACAAATTTAAAAGAATCTTTGTGAGCGGGTAATCTTTTGTTTTTCTTTTACTTACTGCAATTACTGGATTGCGGCCATGCCGAGCTCCCCCACCTAGAAGGGATTTAATGGAACAAATCGACACCAGTAGGCGCAGGACTGGTTGTGTGGTAAGTATCTTGATTACCAACCAGTCCCGCTGCGTGGCACCTTGGGCAAGTGTCTTCTGCTATACCCTCGGACCGACCAAAGCCTTGTGAGTGGATTTGGTAGACGGAAACTGAAAGAAGCCCGTCGTATATATATCTATATGTATATATATATGTATGTATGTGTTTGTTGTCTGTGTCTGTCCCCCCACCATTGCTTGACAACCGATGCTGGTGTGTCTACGTCCCCGTAACTTAGCAGTTCGGCAAAAAGAGACCGATAGAATAAGTACTAGGCTTACAAAGAATAAGTCCTGGGGTCAATTTTATTCGACTAAAGGTGGTGCTCCAGCATGACCGAAGCCAAATGACTGAACCAAGTAAAAGAGTAAGATTAAAGAGTAATATATATATATATATATATATATGGCCAATGAAAGATGGAAGATGGAATATACGAGAATTTATTAATCACAACAATTGTTTCGAAATGTCTAGCATCGATCTCTCATGGGTGGGACACTCAACACCTGGTTCAGGAGCATCCTTCGGTGCAGATGTGTCTCTTCGGGTGATAAATAAATACAACTCGTTAAAATAATAGCTCTGCAATGTAACTTCTCGTTTTGTTGAAAGAAAAGCAGCCTGACGGATGAAATATCTTCATTTATATAGAAGATAAAAAATAAAGTTACAGATGGAAAAAGAGAAACGAATATGAAATCCACCGAGAAAAGAATTAAAAATATGAATTAGAAGCAGCACGTATGTTGTAAACATTATCGAACATACATGCACGATATATGTGCTTTGCTTGTTCACCGGTCGGCTGAGATGACTCACTCAAAGAGATAACTCCCTCAAAGATGACTCTCTCAAATTTATAGTCATAGACAGACGAGATAGCTAACCCAAGACTCATTCAGGAGCAATGGATATCAATGTTTCACCATTTTTGTGGCTTACAAACATCAAATACCTGAACCGTACCGGAGTTACACTGAAATGCCCGCCCATGACTAAATGTAAAATGGTTGAAAATCCAATTGCTGGTATGCCCGAACGATGCTTACATAGGAATGAATTACAAAAATCAATTAAACTGTGGCCATGCTGGGGCACTGCCTTGAATGTATTTTTGTCGAATGGATCGACCCCAGTACTTATTTTTTAAAGCCTGGTACTAATTCTATTGGACTCTTTACCGAACCTCCAAGTTACTGAGACGTAAACGCACCAACATCGGTTATCAAGTGATGGTGGGAGACAAAGACAGACACACATATGTATATCAACAACGAGCTTCTTTCAGTTTCCCTCTACCAGATATACTCACAAGGCTTTGGTTGGACCGAGGCTGCAGTAGAAGTCACTTGATTAAGGTGCCACGCTGTAGAACTGAACCTGGAACCATGTGATTGGGAAGCAAGCTTTTTATCACATAGTCTTCACCTTTTAATTCAAGTAATGATCCATAACCTACTGGGAGCGCCACAAATGAATACGTCTCTTCATGAGAGAAATATCTAGAAAAAAGGAGTTGAGAAGTGGGCGGCTCTCTTCAGTAGATATTAACGATAAGGCTTGAACTCAGCACTGCGACGTGACAAAACAATCATCAAATTTTCAGTGTTCCCGCTGTTTATAATTTTATGAGCTGGGTCATATAAAGAATATGTTCATCAGAGACTGAGAAACTGCTACGTTAAAGCCGCAGATTTTTGTTTGTTCCTTCTCGAGCCATGCTTGGCTCACAGGGACGGTTTCCCGGTTTCCTTGGCGTATAGGTTCCCCACCTAGACGGGACGCCGGTCCGTCGCAAGTCAGCTGCAAGATGCAGAAGGAAAGAGTGAGAGAAAGTTGTGGCGAAAGAGTCAGCAGAAGTTCACCATAACCTTCTGCCGGAGCTGCGTGGAGCTTAGATGTTTCGCTCATAAACACATGTATCACCCGGTATGAGATTCGAACCCACGATCCCTCGACCGCGAGTCCGCTGCTCTAACCACTAAGCCATGTGCCTCCACAAAGCCACATATGGCTTTCAGAAATACGAAATGTAGTTATCTGAAAGAAGTAGAACGTTTGACAAAAATTCCTTCTTTTGGAATATATTTTTGTTGAGTTAATCTAATTTAAAGACAAACTTTTTAACTAACTGCGAACTTTAGAAACAACAATTTATATTTATTTATTTATATTTCGTTGATTATGTTTATAATTACTTTTGCAGAGTAATTACAGTTGTGTTTAAAACAGAGAACACTGAAAACATTTTCTTAAAAAAAAAATGTTTTGGTGTGTGTAGGGTTGTTTATTCTGAAATTCTACATCTCGATGCTTTTTACAGTAAAGCTAAATGTATATTTGGTAAACAAGTCGATATGACTGTATGCCTGTACATTTAAAGAACACTGTTTTTAACCCCTCTCCAGCCAAACAGTTCAGAAGAGGCTGCTGAAAGATCGCACATTTTTGGATACAACGCACGTATTGTACACAATGTAATGCGTCACTTTTCTAACATCCAATCCCATTGAGCATATTTCTTACAACAGTGTCTTTGCGCTGGCATCTTAGAATGAACAATATAACGTTCGTGTTTAGCGTAGAAGTAATGGTCAAAGGCTATTCTTGTTAATTTCATTTCGGTCACGATGTCTTTCCCAGAAGCCTCTTCTTGGCTAACGACTAACTCCCTCTCTGAAATATTGTTTTCTATCCGTAATTAATTAGTGAACCTCGGCGATTCTAATCCAATTTTTCTTTTTAACCTCACTCAACATTTATTATTTATAATATAACTCGTCAATTCCCAATTAACTAATTAACTACTCGGAATTGCTCTGCCGGAAAGGACACGTTCAGCTTCAAGTAATCAAATCAATACCTATAAATCTTATCTAAGTTCACTTTACTTGTCATAAACATGCTGTTTTTAAAGATAGCCATCGAAAATCTGAAACGCCTTACGCAATTTCTATCCGCTAACGCTTTCAACGTTTGAATCGAACGATTCGCTGCAATTTGTTTAAACACATAAAGGTGCATTCAAGAGATAAATTCGACAGCTTCCAAACAACTGAAATTGTCTGACGAAATTTAAAGGAAGTTTACTCTCTCGCTTATCTATTATACCTACACAATCCCAGTGTGCAGATAAGATGCCATTCTAGTCCTCAGAAGCACTAATTATTGAGATGTCAGGAACGTCCTCTGTCGCCAGAAGAATTCTGTTCCTGACACCAATGTCAGAAAATAATTGGCAATCAGTGTCGGAGTACAGCATTGACTACTAAAGATCTACACTGACGACTAAAGGTCTGCTCTATCAGGGCCAGCTAGGGAATATACAGCCACAACAACTATAGCAGCCACAACAGCAGTAGCAGCACCAACGACAGTAGCAGCAACAACAACGACGACAACAAAACCATTAAACCCATACTGGAAACAAATAGAAAAGCAAGAAAGTAATAGAAAAAAACTCAAATACAACTATGATAAGCATTTTATTCTAACTAGAATATGATGGTTAGAACACAATGGTAGCCAGAGTTGTCCAAGACAAATAACCTGCCATTCAGGTCAAGAAAGATACTCTTTCCACGTGATGTAAATCTCTCCCTAAAAACACTGATAATCAATTCGATATGTTCTGACCGCACGAAGTATAAACCTCATCTTCATTCGGGAGTATCTGAATGCTGCAATCCTAGTCTTACTGAGAAATACCAACGTCCTATTTCGAATTTTTTCTTGCAGAAAATCATCGATTAACTTTATTTTGCAATGAGGTTGTCTGTATGTGGTCATTCGACTAGCTACAAGTCTAAAATAGCTCTCTACCTTCAATGCGGACAAAAGCAGACTTTATAGAATAAGGGCCTAGCGCGAATCATCTAAACTCATCTATCTTCACTGTGTGGTAAATTATTGTGTGCTACAGATTTTAAATAAATATCCTGGATGGAGGTGAGTTGTTTCGTGGTCAGGGTGACCTGCTCATGATCCTAAGCTCTTGGGTCTGATACCGAGACCGAGCTGTGCATTGTGGCTTTGAGAAGGCACGTCTCAGCGTTGACTGGACTAGAACAACGGGAAATGAAGTGCCTTCACAAAACACACGATGCAACACTCTGTCCTTGCGATTATCAGCAGATCCAGTCTACTCAGCCAGTCGAGTGCTGTGCATCTCTCTCTCTCTCCCTCCTTTTTTCTCTCTTCTTCTCTTTCTCAGCAGCTTCGATGTTCTGCAGGGTCTACTCGTGAATACATATGCACAAGAAACAGTGAGTAAAAGCTTATTAGTAATTCTTATTTGACTCAAGATCAATTCACTTATCTTGATTATGTACTTTGAGCAGAGACCTGAGTTTGTAATTAAGATGTTTGCTTCGCAACCACGTTGTTTCATGTTCATTCCAACAAAATGATACCGAGGATCAGTGTCTTCTAAGATGGTATCTGACTGATGAAAGCCTTTGGCGTGAAGTTTAAGGGAAGGAAAATATGTAAAAGTTCGTCAGAGAGATCTATCCCGTTCTTCTTTTACACTAGTACCTGGGAATTTGGCTGCCTTTAAAGGAGTATATACTTTTGTAATAATCCTGCTTAGCTGGTCTCAGTCGGTGGATAACTTTCTTTTACAGGTCACGGGAATTTTGAAAAGGGCTGCAGACGTTGTTCCTTCTTTTCTGACTAAATTATTAAAATAAATAAAATATCACACTATCATATTTCCTGAAATCTCACTCAAATCCTGAAAAATGGCCACATTAAATAAGGTCCTAATAGATACTGATGGATATGGTTGAAATGCCTTTTATTTTAAGATCGGCTCGATAAGATCCTCATTGGCAATATGCTATCTGTTAGAAAGATAATAATAAATATAAATAAAAAATAAATAAGGTCCTAATAGATACTGATGGATATGGTTGAAATGCCTTTTATTTTAAGATCGGCTCGAGAAGATCCTCATTCGCAATATGCTATCTGTTGGAAAGATAATAGTAAATATAAATAAAAAATAAATGCGCCCTTTTAAAGTCTAGCCAGGCTCATGGCCCCGGTTTCCAGGTTTCAATGCCGTATGTGTTTCCCAGCTGAATGGGACGCCAGTCCATTGCAGCGTTACTCATTTTTGCCAGCTGAGTGGACTGGAGCAACGGGAAATGAAGTGTTTTGCTCAAGAACACAACGCGTCACCCCATCTAGGAATCGAAACCGCAACCTTACGATCATGATGTTGACACCCTAACCACTAGGCCTCGCGTTTCCACTAAATGCGCCCTTTTAATGTCTAGCCAGGCTCATGGGCCCGTTTTCCCGGTTTCAATGGCGTGTGTGTTCCCCAGCTGGATGGGACGCCAGTCCATCGCAGCGTTAGTCATTTTCGCCAGCTGAGTGGACTGGACCAACGTGAAATGAAGTGTTTTGCTCAAGAACACAACGCGTCGCCCGGTCCAGGAATCGAAACCACAATCTTACGATCATGATGCTGACACCCTAACCACTAAGCCACGCGCCTCCGCAATGTACATGTATAAGCTATACAAATTAGTTAGAAGTCAAGATATGGGATCAAATACGCGAAATGTGGTTATTTCTGAAGACTTGTTAAAGCATAGCAGGAAATTTATAGGCGTAGATAAGATATGCCAAGTTCGATCCTATGTGAGCAGCAAATGTCTCTTATTCTTATCTCGGGTTAATCTTATCAGTGGAATTTGGTAAACTAAACTATGTAGAAGCACGTTGCGCGCGCGCTCGTACATCTTTGTATATAACAAGGCGTAGGAGCGGCTGTGTGGTAAGTAGCTTGCTTACGAACCACATGGTTCCGGGTTCAGTCTCATTGCGTGGCACCTTGGGCAAGTGTTTTCTACTATAGCCTCGGGCCGACGAAAGCCTTGTGAGTGGATTTGGTAGACGGTAACTGAAAGAAGCCCGTCGTATATATGTATATATGTGTGTGTGCGTATGTGTGTGTGTATGTGTGTGTGTCTGTGTTTGTACCCCCAACGTCGCTTGACTACCGATGCTGATGTATTTACGTCTCCGTAAATTAGCGGTTAGGCAAAAGAGACCGATAGAGTAAGTACTAGACTTACAAAGAATAAGTCCTGGGGTCGATTTTCCCGACTAAAGGCGGTGCTCCAGCAGGGCCACAATCAAATAACTGAAACAAGTAAAAGAGTAAAAGAGTAAAAGAGAGTAACAAAGTGTCTTTTGGTCGAAAAAGTAACTTAGCCATTTCGTAAATAGATTTCTATTATATAACTTACAGACAGCTATGAGTAAAAAGTAGGTGACAGATGATAATTTCATCTTACGGGTCTACGACTTCAGATAACTCAAAACAGCTCTATTTATGTTTGTATAGATAATACTCACACTACTACTACTACTACTAACAACAACAATCATAGCGATAATAATTCGCACTCTTTTTTGCTTTAAGCAATTGTATCATAAATTATATTACAATCAGACTTAATTTAAATGCAATTGAAACGAAAGCAAGAATGTTTTTTAATACCATTAAACGTTTTTTGTGACATTTTAATTTCTTCAGATTTTAAGACTACCTTTTAGTGTTGTTTCATGTATTTTGTGCAATAATCGTATCACGGATTGTCAAAATAGGAATTTGTCATTTTAGTTATATCAGAGAGAGAGAGAGAGAGAGAGAGAGAGAGAGAGAGAGAGAGAGAGAGAGAGAGAGGGTGAGGTAATACGGATCGTGCTGATACGAATATGACATCAAATTCAGGATATCTTTGGAGGTAATGTAAAATCGATTTCAGATTGGTTGGAGTGACTTGAAATGAATGTCGTTCGAATTCTTTACATCGGGTTAGATATGATCAATGAAAACCATTGAAAGCAGTGCTCCAGCATGGCCGCATTTCAGTGACTGAAGCCAATAAAAGAATAAATGAATTGTAGCAGAATTCTCTGAAAACAGTACTACTTTGGATCGGCAAAAGTCTGTTATAATAAACAAAAGCAAATAATATTAGTGTAGCATGAAATGGAGTGGATTGCAGCGTTTTAGGCAGAGTTTTTCTTTGGAGAATAAGAGGAAATGGTTTGTTTAGCGAAGTAATACAGTGGAAGGAAATACATTAGGGGCAATAGAAAGAGGAGGGACAGAAGAATTAAAATTGGAGGGAGGAAATGGGTAAGGGGAAAGCAAGGGGCTAGTGAAATAAGAAAAGCCGACTGGAGGGAATGAATAAAGGGTCAGAAAATGGTCAAAACTGATATGTACAGAGAGAATAATCGATATCAAAGAAAGAAAGGGAAGTTAGAAAAGGATGGCTAACATGTCGACAACAATATGAAAGAAGAAAAGGTTGAGATAAGGTGAAGGGATTGAAGCACAGGAAGTGGTCAGGGTTAGAACATAAAGAGACAAATTGGTTGGATAGAAATAAATACAAAATAAAAAGTGAAATAAAAAGGATTAAAAATAAAAATATAAAAATAATAAACATAACAATAACGAGAAAGAAAGGAAGAATTCGTGATAACCGTGGTGAAGTTAGGAGAAAGTAAAAAGTGAGATGAAGAAAAGAGAAGAACAGAGCAGAAGAAAATAGTTAAAGAAAAGATGTGAAAGAAAGGCTATAGAAAATGTAGAGGAAGAAGGGAGAGACAGAGATATGAAAAGATTAAGTGGAAGAGATGAAGGTCAGCAGATGGTCAGGAATGTAATACGTGGAAATAAATGATAAACCATTTTTTAAAGAATATAAGAGAAGGGATCTAATAACAGTTATGAGAGTAGCGTTGGGAGAAGAAACAGTAGATAAAAATGGATGGGAGATGCAGGCGATCGCTGAATCCACACTATAAATAAAATTCTTTTCAAAGTTATATACTCAATTTCCTTGATTAATCCCTATTTCCTAATTTCAGTGGATCATAGTTAAATATGGCCACCATCTTAAATAACAAAACATTGTACAAGTGGTTCTCAGTCTTTGACTTCGAGATTATATTGGAGATCAAATAAAAGAAAATACTGGAGCACTTTGTATGGAAAACTTAAGGAATACTCATATAGACGTACACAAGGTTTAACATTTTTTAGATATTTAGATGCAGATATTGTTAACTAAAGAGGCGTAGGAGTGGCTGTGTGGTAAGTCACTTGCTTACGAACCACATAGTTCCGGGTTCAGTCCCACTGCGTGGATCCTTGGGCAATTGTCTTCCATTATAGCTTCGGGCCAGCGAAAGCCACGCTAGTGAATTTGGTAGACGGAAACTGAAAGAAGTCCGTCGTGTGTGTGTGTGTGTGTGTGTGTGTGTGTGTGTGTGTGTGTGTGTGTGTGTGTGTGTGTGTGTGTGTATGTCACCCCAACATCACTTGGCAACCGATATTGATGTGTTTACATCACCGTAACTTAGCGGTTCGGCAAAAGAGACCGATAGAATAAGTACTAGGATTACAAAGAATAAGTCCTGGGGTCTATTTGCTTGACTAAAAGCAGTGCTCCAGTAGGGCCACTGTCACATGACTGAAACAAGTGAAAGAGTAAAAGAGTAATGCTTAGTATTTTTTATTTATCAGGCTTGTACATAACAAAATAATGTATGACATATTTTTTGAATGCACTCAAACATTAATAGAGATTTTCTAATGTTTTTTTGAATCATACTGTTTTAAAAATCTGCGGTGCACCATTTGAGAATAACTGGCCAAGATTAAAGATGAGGTAAGCTCTAAATGCTCGCATAGGCAGTTAGGTATAGCAACCAAAATCAATTTTAAATTCCATCAAGGACAGGAAGGTTCTTTTAGCTCTATATACTCTCTGCCTGAATAATATAGACGAACTAATCACTGTTGGGATATCTTTGTCTATAGGTGTACTGGATCAGAAACTAACATGGGCATAAAGAAGAAGAAGAAGAACAATAATAACTACTACTACTACTACTACTACTACTACTACTACTACTACTACTACTACTACTACTACTACTACCACTACTACTACTAATTTTACTGCTGCTACTGCCGTTCCCTCCGTCACCGCCGACATCACCTTCACACCATCACCTTCCAACACCACCACCACCACCACCACCACCACCACCACCCACTACTACTACTACTACTACTACTACTACTACTGCTGCTGCTGCTGCTGCTGCTGCTGCTGCTGCTGATGATGATGATGATGATGATGATTGATGATGATGATGATGATGATGATGTCACAAGAAAATAGCTGCCAAATCATCCTCATACCATACTGTGCAGTTGTAAAATAAAGAACATATTGGATCTTGTTCTAGATTCGCAATTGATATGTCTGAATGAGAAAAAAGAAAGCTGGAACGGTTACAAAGGGAATGAATTCGATAGATCTACTCCTGCCCGAGGCTAACAACCACAAAAAAAAAACAAAAAATAAAAAACAAAAACAAAACAAAAACCAGAGCACCAGTTCTCTAACATAATTTCAGACGTCTCTTTCTATTTACATTGTATGGACAGTGTCGTTGGTATGAATTGAATATCTCTCTCATAGACACAGAGCAGTAATGGTCACAAGAAACGGACCAATCACCAAGCTACTGTTCAATCTCTAATAACTAAACACTAAAGCGATTTTCATCAGTGTACACTACCATATATTAATCACCAATATTTCTTCTGTTACTTTATCTCAGGTTGTGGTTTACTATTTTCGTATCAGATTTAGTCGGAATAAAATACCAGTGGAATAATAATTTCATAAGCAATATCAAATGATATTCAATTGCTAGACTTTGAGATTATTTGATATAAAATGATTACCCACTATCACTTCCTTTCATTTTTACCATCCGTCATATTCTCTCTAATGAAAGGGAAAAAAAACAATATAATATAATATGAAAAATGATAAATGGAATAGCATAAATGGAACGAGGGAATAAGAGACAGACAGATGGACAACGTGAGAAGTTATAACAAATAGATGGAAATTCGAAAAGTGATGGACAAAATGTAGGCACATAGGCGTAGGAGTGACTGTGTGGTAAGTAGCTTGCTTACCAACCACATGGTTCCGGGTTCAGTCCCACTGCGTGGCACCTCGGGCAAGTGTCTTCTACTAAAGTCTCGGGCCGGCCAAAGGCTCGGGCCGACCAAAGCCTTGTGAGTGGATTTGGTAGACGGAAACTGAAAGAAGCCCGTCGTATATATGTATATATATATATATATGCATGCATGCGTGTGTATATATGTGTGTGTGTGTGATTGTCCCCCCCAACATCGCTTGACAACCGATGCTGGCGTGTTTATTTATCCGTAACTTAGTGGTTTGGCAAAACACACCGATAGAATAAGTACTAGGCTTACAAAGAATAAGTCCTGCGGTCGATTTGCTCGACTAAAGGCGGTGCTCCAGCATGGCCGCAGTCAGATGACTGAAACAAGTAAGAGAGTAAAAGAGTAAAGAGTATACACACACACACACACACACACACAAAGAAATAAATGATTTGAACAGTGAATTGTACGCCGAAAAAAAAGGAAAAGGAAAAGAAGTAAGCAAGATTAAAAGAAGAAAAAATGAATGATAACCATTTGAAGCTCGTGTGTATCCTTTTGCTACATATTGTAGAGTGTGAAAAAAATATTTTGTCAGGAGGACCACGTCGTTGGTTGTGATATTTAAGTTATTAAAAACAACGAGCTGGCAGAAACGTTAGCACGCCGGACAGAAACGTTAGCTTAGCTGCAATTCGTCCGCCTTTACGTTCTGAGTTCAAATTTCGCCGAAGTCATCTTTGCCTTTCATCCATTCGTGGTCGATAAAGTAAATATTAGTTCAGCACTGGGGGTGGATATAATCAACTTAACCCTTCCAGGAAATTGCTGGCCTTGTACCAACACCTGAAACCAACATTTTAGTCCTGACCTTAGTAGAATCATAAAAGCTATTGGAATTCGATTGCACGCTCTGAGAATGGTAATTCTGTAGGCGGCACTGAACGCTTATGTAATAGTCAGTGCCTGTCAGGATAAAGGCACACGTGTCAAGCTAATGGCGAACTTTAAGTTTGAGACACTAGGAAAACAATTTGGCATTTGTTGCGGTGTCAGCTCGTTCAGCTTTAAAAATAATTTAAGGCACTGGTGCTTGTTTCAAATATTGCCATTGATGTTGATGCTATTGTTGTTAACAGTCAGTTTCAATCGAGTAGCCATATGATTAAAGACATTCAGCCTTGATCATCACATAATCTAAATATCCAGGTTTACATTTTGGGAGTGTATCCTTCGCTTTTTTTAAAGAACGCCAGTACACGTTTTGAAAGAGATTTAGCAGTTGCTACAAGCTGATCTATCGACGACACAGAGACTCAACATGATTCTTTTTAGGCGGGAGCCTCAAAACAAGACAGCAAAGGGTTGTATTCTACTACCATGTAAGGCGGCGATCTGGCAGAAACATTAGCACGTCGGGCGAAATGCGTAGCTGTATTTCGTCTGGCACTACGTTGTGAGTTCAAATTCCGCCGAGGTTGACTTTGCCTTTCATCCTTTCGGGATCGATAAATTAAATACCAGTTACGCACTGGAGTCGATATAATCGATTTAATCTGTTTGTCAGTCCTTGTTTGTCCTCTCTGTGTTTAGCCCCTTGTGGGTAGTAAAGAAATAGGTATTTTCGTCTGCCGCTACGTTCTCAGTTCAAATTCCGCTGAGGTCAACTTTGCCTTTCAGCCTTTCGGGGTCGATTAAATAAGTACCTGTTACGCACTGGGGTCGATGTAATCGACTTAATCCGTTAATCTGTCTTTGTTTCTCCCCTCTGTGTGTAGCCCCTTGTGGGCAGTAAAGAAATATGTGTTCTACTTCCACCCTATATTAGAGTTCTTCATTTGAAAAGCCTGGACAACCTTTAGTAGTTACTATGGAAGTTATTGTTTTTCACACACAAATATTTTGATAAACTATTTTGATTATTTTGATTAAATAAACCATTAAAATTAATTAAGTAATAACATTCATATCTGATATTAATTCCAATGTTTTTAACACCAGAAATAATCACAGTATCTACAGTGATTTCATAATCACAGAGATCTTTAAAGAATATCAGAAACTAGCAGTATCGCCCGGCGTTGCTCGGGTTTGTTCCACCCGTTAGAATTGGAATTTTTGAAAAGTAAAAATTTTGCATTTTGTAGCTTGTTATTCTCTTTAAGTGAACATTTTTCTGGTTGTAATACACCGAAAAATGGTGACACAACAGTCAAAAAATCGTAAAAAATAGGGGTTTTCATAGAAAAAAAAAAGCTCCCTTCTTATGTAAATAATTTTTGGTCTTAACACGGTCCGAATGGAATTTTATCTTCTACGGAAGGAAGAGCAAGCCTTCTTCTACCATACTCTCAATTTTGGTCAATTTGCACCGCCGGCTGTCTGAGGAGATTGTGTTAGTTGAAGGCTACCAAACCTGCCACACACAGACAACTTCAGCTTTATATATATAGATTGGTTTACTATTGTTTGGTAGAACAAACAAGAAAGACAACTCTGGATATTTTCTAGATTCTCAGAAGTATAGCTAAAGTTATATTTTGACAGTAGAAATATAATCTTCGCGATTACTCGCTCGCCCTGTTGTAGCTAATCTTACTGTATGGAAATGTTCGTGAAAAACATTGAGTTATGCCGGGGAATATGATTAATTGATAATTTAATTATGAGAGAAGCGCTGACCGTAAACTTATGTAATAGAATTATATCTATAGTTTATATCTACAGAATTATATCTGTAGTTTCATACTTTCTATTTATATACCAATGTCTGAAAGAGAAGGTTTTGGTAATCGGTGTACAGCACATGCGCAGTAGACTGATTGATTGATTTCGTTCATAACTCCGAGAGAAATTGTTTAGTACGCCGTTGGTGTATTTTAGATAATGAAATTGATTTTCAACATTGGCACAAGGCCACACATTTTCAGGGAGGGTATTGTCGATTAAATTATTCCCATACTTAACTGGTACTTTAGTTTAGGTAACAATATTAAAAGTAGTGGTAAGGCGGCAAGGTGGTAGAGTGGTTAGCATCCCAAGCAAAATGCTTAACGGTATTTCGTCTGTCGCTACGTTCTGAGCTCAAATTCCACCGAGGTCTACTTTGCCTTACATCCTTTCGGGATCGATAAATTAAGTACCGGTTATGCACTGAGTCGATGTAATCGACTTAATCCGTTTGTCTGTCCTTGTTTGTCCCCTCTATGTGTAGCCCCTTGTGGGCAATAAAGAAATAGGTATTTCGTCCGCCTTTACATTCTGAGTTCAAATTATGCTGAGGTCGACTTTGCCTTTCATTCTTTCGGCATCGATAAAATAAGTACCAGATGAGCAATGGGCATGATATGATCGACTAACTCCCTCCCAGGAAATTGCTGGCCTTGGGCCAAAATTTGAAACCAATATTAATATTAACTGTAAATTGTAGTGCATAGAGAGTGGTTTAATAACACTAATTCAGTCTAATAATACATCCACTTTAATACCTTGGCAGCATAATGGCGCTGTACACTATCGACACGGCACCATAATGATGCTTTTAGCTCAGTGAAACGTTGCTTTAAATGTTCAGTACCTCCACATCAAAGAACCCTAATAACACGGCATCTTAATGACACAATGTACTAATAATACGGAACACAAAGAACATAGCATACAAGTCACTCAGCACACTAATGGCATGGCACATTAAATGCATGCTGCGCTAATGAACGACACGCTAATAACACGGAAGTGCTAACACGAACTATACGGCTCATTGATGGCATAGTGCACGAACGAACCAGTGCAATGATAACACAACGCACTAGCAATAAAATACCCTTATAATATGACATTAGCGACACGGCACACGAACGACCCACGGATCAGCTGCCGAAGACACTTGACCATGTGGTTGGTAAGCAAGCTACTTACAACACAGCCACTATATATATGTATGTGTGTATATATATATAAGCCTAGTACTAATTCTATCGGTTTTTTTTGCCGAACCACTAAGTTACGGGGACGTAAACACACCAGCATCGGTTATCAAGCGATGTTGGGGGACAAACGCAGACACACAAACATCCACACACACACACGCACACACACACATACATACATATATATATACATATATATATATATATCTCTTATTATAAAAGGCAGATTTTATCTGCCTCCCTTTGGGAGTTATACAAATCTACAATATAGGATTTCTTCAATTACAATTTACCTTGCATTTTTAAGAGTACAATGCATCGCGTCATGCCAGGTCCAGTTTTTAAAATTTAAACTCCAATTAAGCAAAATTTACAGAAAACTCACATTCTGGTGTGTGTGTCAAATGCTTTTCTTAGTCTGGTTTACAGCACACCGCAAACGCACACACACAGTGGGCAACGAATAAAATGAAAGTATTGACTTACTGTAGTGAGTGATTCTTTCACTCTGCCTCCCACTTCCTCTTTCCACACAGACACGCAAATATATAAATAAAATTGTAAGCTAACGTGCGTGTGTGTGAGTGGGTGTGTGAGTGGGTGTGCGCGTGTGTGTGTGTGAGGGTGCGTGTGTGTGTGTGTGCGTGTGCGTGAGTGTGTGACAGGAAAGTTTTTTACTACGAATATAACACCTATATCCAAGTAGCAGAAAGATAAGACAGTAAGGTGTGATTTGAGGGAGATTTGGCTGCTATTTCTACCATGTCTAGCTGCCATGTAGGGGTCTCCCTCATAGGCTCATACATACATATATACATAGATAAGACAGTAAGGTGTGATTTGGGGGAAATTTGGCTGCTATTTCTACCAGGTCTAGCTGCCATGTAGGGGTCTCCCTCATAGGCTCATACATACATATATACATAGATAAGACAGTAAGGTGTGATTTGGGGGAAATTTGGCTGCTATTTCTACCAGGTCTAGCTGCCATGTAGGGGTCTCCCTCATAGGCTCATACATACATATATACATAGATAAGACAGTAAGGTGTGATTTGGGGGAAATTTGGCTGCTATTTCTACCAGGTCTAGCTACCATGTAGAGGTCCCCCTCATTGGCTCATATATATATACATACATAAGACAGTAAGTGTGATTTGAGGGAGATTTGGCTGCTGTTTCTACCAGGTCTGTTAGGCCTTCTCATGTAAACTCAAGCTTTCTCATGCCTTGAACATAAGACCAAAGCAGAGAATGTATTCTTTTATTCTTCTGCTTTTTCCAGCCATTGGTCTGTGGCCATGCTGGGGCAATGCCTTGAAAAATTGTAGTTTAATGAATCAACTCGTTTTATTTTTGTAAGCATTGTACGTATTTTATCTGTTTCCTTTGTCAAACCACTAGGTGACAGGGATGTAAACAAACCAACATTCGTTGTCAAGCAGTGGTGGAGGACAATCACAAGCACAGACACGCACACACACACACATACATGCATACACATATACACACATACATACATACATACATATATATATATGTGTGTATATATATATTGCAGCGTGGAAGGTGTTTGTAAGCCATTTAAGAAACACACAAAAACAGTTACATTTACTTCAACATTTAAATTTAATTTGCCAAAATATTTTCGTCGCTTTGAGACCGCGACCTGTTCACTGACAAAAATATCGTGCTAACAGGTCGCGGTCTCAAAGCGATGAAAATATTTTGACAATTAAATTTAAATGTTGAAGTGAATCTAACGGTTTTTGTGTGTTTCTTAAATGGCTTATAACACCTTCAACGCTGCAACTGTTTTCGTTCCAGCACACGATCTCAGATCAAGTCACTTGCTATGCAAGTACATCTCTGTAACTATATATATATTATATATATATATATATGTATATTGGTAAAAACAGTAAGATAACAAGAAGAAAGAGACCTCAATATTATGTAAATAGAGGAAATCTTTATATATAAAAGTGAGGTTGTGTGTCTGTCTCCTACGATTTAGATTCCTAACTACTCCCACATTTTGCGGTGCAGTTTAACCAAAACCGGGTATCTTATAGTCGTGATTATCGAGACCGTCGTCTGGGTATTAGCGCGCGTCTACGATGAGTCTACGATTAAAAAAAAAATTTACCATCAATTTTTCCCATTTTTAATCCATTTTTGACATATATAAGGGAAGTAACTCTCTAAAATTTATTATTAAATCTCAGAACGTAAAAAGCTACAGTAACACCCCTCCCCCTTTGTGGTTAGCCATATTGAGATGGCTATAATACTTTACATCTCTAAAAATGCTTGTATAATATTTCCCTTACAAACCCGAGCAACGCCGTGCGATACTGCTAGTATATATATATATTTATATATATATATATATATATATATATATATATATAATATATACATACATATATATGCATACATACATATATATATATAATATATATATATATAATATATATATATATATATATATATAGGCGCAGGAGTGGCTGTGTGGTAAGTAGCTTGCTAACCAACCACACGGTTGCGGGTTCAGTCCCACTGCGTGGCATCTTGGGCAAGTGTCTTCTGCTATAGCCCCGGGCCGACCAATGCCTTGTGAGTGGATTTGGTAGACGGAAACTGAAAGAAGCCTGTCGTATATATGTATATATATGTATATGTGTGTGTGTTTGTGTGTCTGTGTTTGTCCCCCTAGCATTGCTTGACAACCGATGCTGGTGTGTTCACGTCCCCGTCACTTAGCGGTTCGGCAAAAAGAGACCGATAGAATAAGTACTAAAAGGTGGTGCTCCAGCATGGCCGCAGTCAAATGACTGAAACAAGTAAAAGAGTAAAAGAGTAAAAGAGTATATATATATACACACATATATATATACATATATATATATACATAAATGCGACGGGCTTCTTTCAGTTTCCGTGTACCAAATCCACTCACAAGGCTTTGGTCGGCCCGAGGCTATAGCAGAAGACACTTGTCCAAGGTATCACGCAGTGGGACTGAACCCGGAACGATGTGGTTGGTAAGCAAGCTACTTACCACACAGATAGTACTCACACTGAAGTACCATTCAGTAATTATTGAATTGTAAAATTGAAATGATGCTCACGTATATGATGTGGTGATGCTGGTACTGAATTACTGTGTATCGAACAGTGATACTGCTGCCACACAAACAGTCTGGATCACGTCCAAAAGGCTATACAAAAGGCTATTATTTACTCCTGTTTCTTCTCTCCATAATCTGTCTATATTTCCACGATCTCTGATTATCTCAGCTTGTCTTATCCCACCACCAAGGCCACCATGCCTAATTTTTTCTTGTCTTGTTACAGTCACTAAGTCTCACTCACGTAAAGACATTTACCCAGTTCTTCGCTTCCAAAATTACAATCCCTTAGAAATCCTTTCAGTCCACACTTTATTGGGTTGTCCGGAAAGTTCGTGCCGATTTATAGCAGCTTACCTTTCGACTTATTTTAGAACATGGTTGAGTCCATAAAATAGGATTTGACTACACCTCCATTTAAAGCACAGTTTAAGCTATCTTTTCGTGGAAGAATGTTTATGTTCCTATAACCTGTGTTAATTCTGTAACCCTTTAAAATGGAAGATAAGAAAGTTCATTTTTGGCACTTGATGCTTTGGGAACCAGACAAAAATTGTTGCAGCTCGGCTGGGATGTGTTACCCCACCCTCCGTATTCACCAGATATTGCTCCTTCGGATTTCCACTTATTCAGGTCTCTGCAGAATAGTCTTAATGGTAAAAATTTCAATTCCTTGGATGATGTAAAAAACATACCTTGATGAGTTCTTTGCCCTGAAGCCACCTCAATTCTGGGAAGAAGGTATTTTCAAGTTAAAGGAAAGATGGGCACGCATTGTGCAACAAAATGTTTCCTATTTGGTTGATTGAAAATGTAATGACATGTATTTAGTGACCTTTTACTTGCCTTAAAAAATCGGTACGAACTTTCCGGACAAGCCAATACTCGCAAGTATTAAGCCACAACTCTTCAAACCTGACTTCAACCGCATCGTTCTATTATACAGCTAAAACTCTAACGAACCGGCAGTGTTACAGCAGAACAATCAAATCGCAATATAGACAAGTTACACACGTTGAACTAACAAACACCTCTCTAATGACAAGGGGCTCTAATGACACGTGTTACCATCAAAATACCCTACTGATTCAACGGACTAATGACACAACAAACTAATGATTAATGTCCGGTCGTAAATCTCACGATTAAAAACAAATCAAACAAAATCAATTTAACAAACAGTAAAACGTCCAGTTGTCTGAGAGGAGTTATTGTTAATACGATTAATATTTCGCAGACAATTAACTTTATGCTAAATGCTTTAATATTTACATCAGCGTAAATACAATGTGATAAATGGTCTGGACACTTTATGTCTTTATCTTTTTATCTTTTACGTTTTCATTCGTTGGACTGCGGCAGTTTGGAAAGTTTAGTAAAAAAAAAAAAAAAAATCGAGGCCAGTGTTTATTTTTTTTTTAAAGTCTGGTATTCATTCTATCGGGTTCTTTTGCCGAACCGCTAAGTGGTGACGTAAACAAACCAGCACCGGTCGTCAAATGATGGTGGGGATAAGCACGTAGGTACACATACTTCTATCTATCTATCTATCTATCTATCTATCATCTATCTATCTATCAATCAATCTATCTATCTATCTATCTATCTATCTATCTATCTATCTATCTATCTATCTATCTATCTATCTATCTATCCACACATGTATATATATATATATATATATATATATATATATGTATACAACGGGCGTACACACGGTCACCGTTACCAGATTCATTGCTTACAATGTACTGGTCGGCCTCGAGCCGGCCAAGATGCCGTGGATTGGGACGGAACCCGAAACATAATGACATGTATATATATATATATATATATATGTATGTGTGTGTATGTGTGTGTGTGAGTGTGTGTGCATGCGCACGTGCGCGTTTGTGTATGCATATATTTTACAGTTAAAAACTCTAACGAGTTTATATACGACAGTGGGACAGAACCAAAACCAAAACCATGTGGTTGGAAACAAATATCTTAACTCGCAACTTCTTCTACTCCTATATATATATATATATATATATATATATATATATAATATATATATATATATGTGTGTGTGTGTGTGTGTGTGTGTATACATACATACATACATACATACATATATATATATACATATATATATACATACATACATACATATATATATATATATAATATATATATATATATATATATAATATATATATATATATATATATATTATATATATATATATATATATATATATGTATATATATACTCTTAGGTCTACATGTAAATCCCGAGGCTATCCACTGGCCATCTGTACACAATATTCATCGATCTAACTATAAATCCAATAGTTATTTGGACATTATATCTGTTTGTTCAAAGCCCGTCTACATATCCAATTACTACTAAGTCTATATCTACACACGTCTTACTATACTGTCAGCATCTATAAAATGTGTCTACGTTTCCAATTAACATATACATTATGTGCCTATCTATCCTGTCTTCATATACACACACACTGAGTCTATAAATCCAGTGAAGATATACACACAGTGTCTGTCCAGTCAACATATACGCACTATCTAAATAATGAATATCAACACGTGTCCCTCTATCCGATCAGCATCTAGTTACTTTCCTCTTTGTCCTATTCACATATTGGCTATGTGCGTATATATTCAATATGTAGACACTGTCTAAGGCATCGAGCTGGCGGGAATCATTAGCACGCCGGCCGAAATGCATGGCGGCATTTCATCCGTCTTTACATTCCGAGTTCAAATGTCACCGAGGCCGACTGTGCCTTTCATCCTATCAGGGACGATAAAATAAGTACCAGTTGAGCCCTGGGTTCAATATAATCGATTTACTCCCCCCCACCCGAAATTACTGGCCTTGTGCCAAAATTTGAAATCAATATCTACACACAACCTTTATCCACTCAACATTTATGCGCTGCGTCTATGACTACATTAAAAATGTATAAATTGCTCAGTCTATTAGGTTCACAACATTACAATAAGTCTCTCTATCCAGTCAACATCTACACATAGAGTCTATTTATCCATCCAACATCCAGATTGTGTCTATTCAACAAACATCCTCACATTATATCTATCTACCCAGTTAACAGCCATTCGCTGTGTTTGTCTACCTACTCAAAATGCAAACACTTGCTATCCATCCGGCTAACATCTGCACATTGTGTATTTCTCTAGTTTCTTATTTCTTTACTGCCCACAAGGGACTACACACAGAGGGGACAAACAAAGACAGACAAACAGATTAAGTCGATTATATCGACCCCAGTGCGTAACTGGTACTTATTTAATCGACCCCGAAAGGATGAAAGGCAAAGTCGACCTCGGCGGAATTTGAACTCAGAACGTAGCGGCAGACGAAATACCTATTTCTTTACTACCCACAAGGGGCTAAACACAGAGGGGACGAACAAGGACAGACAAACGGATTAAGTCAATTACATCGACCCCAGTGCGTAACTGGTACTTAATTTATCGACCCCGAAAGGATGAAAGGCAAAGTTGACCTCGGCGGAATTGGAACTCAGAACGTAGCGGCAGACTAAATACCGCTTAGTATTTCGCCCGGCGTGCTACCGTTTCTGCTAGCTCGCCGTCTAGTTTCTGTCGAAACCTATACACACTGCCTATCTGTTTAAAACACACATACAGTGTGTGTCTGTCTTAGATATCCTTCTAACTTTATGTATAAACTGCACCAAATTACTTTTATTTTTTTTCTAGAAGTAAAAAAGCAGGTAGGTTTCGAAACATCACTGATCAAGAGTTTTTCACTCGAACTATTCCTTAAGTGTATGTTTGACTGTATTATATATGTAAGCGTACAGTACATCTTCTCTTCCTTTTCTCTATCAATACACTACGTTCTTCATAAAAATATAAGAATGAAACATTTTAGTACAACAAAGCATAAACTAGGTTTGCGTGACTGATATCACTCGAAAAATGTATAAATAAATAAATGAATTAATAAGTAAATAAACGAAATTAAAGTAAAAATTTCGATGACAAATTGGTTTATATTTTTTTTTACAGTCACCGTTAATCAGTAAATATCACAGCACGTGAATGTCAGATAAAAAAGAAACAACACTCGCCTAATATCCGGATCAAAGGAAGTAAAAAAAGCCCCAACAAATATCAATCAGGAAAATGTTAATAACATGTACTAATTGTTTTATAGGATGATATTTCTAAAAGAACACAACAAAACACAAAGTAACACTAAACAAATAAAATAAAACCAAAATAAATACAAGAAGAAATAAAATAAATAAAACCATTTTAGACATAAAATGAACCTGCTGAGTCCTTAACAAAAGTTTTGGCTTGTATTTTATACATTTGTTCATCGAATCACAAAATTGTTGAACTGTAACAAAATCTAGTTAAGATTTTTCAGTAAAAAGAAATTTCTAGATCTTCATAGTTCATGTGATGAAAGGACACGAAGAAAATTAGATATATTTATCCCGTGCTCTGATTTCTTGAATTTAAACTTGTCACACTTCCCTTTTATACTGTGGAAGTGTATCAGAGCATGTATGTATATTTTTATGAGTGTATATATGTATGTATGCATTTATGCACGTATTTCTGTCTGCATGACTGGCTGGCCGGATTTTGTTGTTGTTGTTGTTGTTGTTTAGTAACAAGACGGGTAAGGGTGATTAGGTGATGGTCTAGGGCTTAGGGGCGGAGACCCCAGACTTTGGAAAAAATAACTTTGGTCGTCTTGTTGTAGTCGAGGGCTCTTCGTTGACGCCTGACACCACTGGGAGATGGGTCTCGAAGTCGCTCGAAATGGTGATCTCCAGGTCCAAATTCTTGAACAGCTGACTGGCCGGATGGATGTTTTGGTTACGTTTATCGAATTTCTAACAGGAGAAATGGATGGTTTCTAACTCAGAAACAAAGCCCCTCCATTGTATGTATGTATGTATGTATTATGTATGTGTATATATATATATATATATATATATATATATATATATATATATATATATATATATGTGTGTGTGTGTGTGTGTGTGTGTGTGTATGTATGTTCTCTTCTATTTGCAATTATTTAAAGTATTCCTGTAAAAAAGAGCTAGTATCTAACAAAGATACAAAGCTCCATCGTTGGAATGCAGATAACAAAACAAGTTAACATTTTGAACTTGAAAAAGTCTTGAATATATTTACTGTTCCACTTACTGGTTGCATTCATAATATGCATGTTAGTTTCTAGATTTCTTTTTTCTGAAAACAATAGCTAACAAAACCAAGAGCAAAAAATATTATTTGTATAAATACGAATTTATAATCTGGATACACAAGGTGAATGCTTCGAAGTCGTTGTCTGTAGTTAACCACGTTTC
>NC_042997.1:125478838-125503838 GCF_006345805.1 Octopus sinensis | reverse complement strand
ATACATACATACATACATACGTAAATGCATACATACATACATACATGCATTACATACGTGTCTGTCTGTCTATCTATCTATCTATCTATCTATCTATCTATCTATCTATCTATTAAGAAAAGGCGGCGAGCTGGCAGAAACGTTAGCGCGCCGAATGAAATGCTTAGCGGTATTTCGTCTGCCGTTACGTTGTGAGTTCAAATTCTGCTGAGGTCGACTTTGCCTTTCATCCTTTCGGGGTCGATAAATTAAGTACCAGTTACGCCCTGGGGTCGATGTAATCGACTTAATACCTATGTCTGTCCTTGTTTGTCCACTCTATGTTTAGCCCCTTGTGGGTAATAAAGAAATAGGTATTTTGTCTGCTGTTACGTTCTGAGTTCAAATTCCGCCGAGGTCGACTTTGCCTTTCATCCTTTCGGGGTCGATTAAATAAGGACCAGTTACGCACAGGGGTCGATATAATCGACTTAATCCGTTTGTCTGTCTTTGTTTGTCCCCTCTATGTTTAGCCCCTTGTGGGCAATAAAGAAATCTATCTATCTATCTATCTATCTATCTATCTATCTATCTATCTATCTATCTATCTATCTATCTATCTATCTATCTATCTATCTATCTATCTATCTATCTATCTATCTGACCGTCGTGCCTTATCCCGACCCGACCATCACCAAACTAGAACGCATTCTCTTCCGCTTTTTGTGGAAAGGATGATTTCCAATGGTCGGCTGGACATGCCGTGGCTGATGATGCGCAGACACGCGCTGAGACTGCGACATCTCCGACTCTACATAGACGACGGCGAATAGATGTGGTCGCCGTTTGTGAGAAGCACTTTCCCACAACTCGTCTCCATGACCAAACTGCAGTTGTGGATCAAAATGAGGCCGAAAAAGGACGAATGGCACTGCGTGTGTCGCGCTGCTCTCGACCAAGTCTGCCGTCCCGGGTCGACCTTCGGCGACTGCAGCACAACCAAAGCATTCTATTGGGGATTAATGGGGGCGAGATACGACAACGATCTCGGAGTGAACCTGGGCGTCGATGAGGAATACCTGACCCGCCTGTTCAAGACGAATTTCGGGACGGGACCTATGGACAACTTCCAGAAATCCCTGGCC
Source organism: Octopus sinensis (assembly GCF_006345805.1). NCBI lineage: Eukaryota > Metazoa > Mollusca > Cephalopoda > Octopoda > Octopodidae > Octopus > Octopus sinensis. The sequence goes on along the minus strand of NC_042997.1, from coordinate 125,502,714 downwards.
TGGCAGTGCTCTCGAGAAGCGCCACCCGTTCGGGATAAGCTCTATAAGCATGGCTCGAGAAAGACGGGGCCGACCTACCCGAGATGCGTTCAGAGCGACAAAACCGTTCTGCACGCACTCGTACAGTGTTCAACCATTTCCGACCTGTGGGCTTATGTCGAACGACTGCTATCGAGTATGGGACGAGTCAGTTTATCAACTGAGTCTATCATGAATATTGTCGCGCTTCCCTGAAATGGGAAGGAAGAGCCATTTTCATCGTACTTGTGGCTATGGTGAAAGAATGTGTATGGTGGATGTGTCTGAAAGTTCTAGAGACAAACACTTTCCTCTCAGGTGAATCTCTCATCAACTTCTTCAAGTATCGCTTGAAGGGGAAGGTGAGAGCAGATATGGAAGTTTTGTTTAGTTAATGTTTCAAAAAAATATGAGTGAATGTAGCAAGGATGGCACGAGGGAATGACGGAGCCACCTTGAGCATGATCCTATGAACAAGAAAAAAAAGAAAAAAAAAGAGAGTCACTTACTATAATATGCTTTTTGCATGACATTGCCTGCGGTTACCGTGGTCTTTTCTGTAGGCTTTTCTTTCCACAGAGAAACCTAATCTGTTTCCCATTTTACACCATGACATTTCTGTGATACACGATCCCTATTGATCGGATTCCACCCATTTTGTTCCACGATCCTTTTTGATCGAAATTCTACCCCACCCTTTTTTTCCTTCCCAAAAAGAAAAACCCTATTTTGTATTTTGTCTCCTTTGTGTTCAGCCCTGTGTGGCCAATAAAGAAATATATCTATCTATCTATCAATCTATCTATCTATCTATCTATCTATCTATATCTATCTATCTATCTATCTATCTATCTATCTATCTATCTATCTATTGCTTCTCTCTTCATCTCGCTTCTCTCACTGCACCTTTCAGTTTTAACAATGTACAGAACGATTCGTCTTATTTGCTTCCGGTCTCGATACCCCCATCTCGCAAAGTAACTCTTCCAATGTGAGACCGTCATGTCATCAGGCATATAACATAAATACAGACAATACCTCTAACTCACTATTTCGCCAATCACAACACATTTGAAGAGCTTGTTCGACATCTTTCTTTGCCAAAGGTTTTTGAATTTAGTTTATATTAACGAGATGAAATTATATATCATTTTATCTTCGGTTCTTTAAAAAAAACAAGGCAAAACAAAACCTCTTTCATGTGTTGACTTTTATAGACTTTTGGCACGAAATTTCTTTTACATTTAACAGTAATTATGTTATTGTTTAACTTTTCTGGCGTGTCACCACACAATAGGCAAAACACCTTATAGCTAAGATTTTTTTTAAGGCAAACAAAATGCATTGTGTCGCACGATACAATGTCTTAAGAAACTTATAATGACTGATATTATTTTGAAAATGATGTTCCAGTATAGTCTTAACTTTGATGGCTGGAACAAACGAAAGTGTGTATGTAACGATCTGAACATAACAGTGGTTGGTAGATTTAACGCAGACACTTACATACATACACTTACTCATACACTTACATACATACTCATACACTTACTCATACACTTACACACTTACTCATACACATACATACATACATACATACATACATACATACATACATACATACATACATACATACATACATACATACATACATACAATTGTAATAGTAGTGGTAGTCAGTATTATATGCCGGTGAAATGTGTCCTTACTGAAATTTCCCGAGAAAAAGAAATTTGGCTTTGAAGGACTTTGTCGAGGAGAAAGTCCCACCAACAGAAAGTGAAGAAGGAGATAGATGTGATGTTTGGAGACATCAAAAAGAATACACTCACTTTCAAACTGATTACCCTCAAGCAGGAGCTAAAAGCTGTCAGTGAAAAACTTCGACATCAGAAGATAGAGACATGAGAGGAGGAGTAGTAAACATTATGGAAGCTCCTTCACAAGAAGACATAGACTCCTTCTGGAGGAAAATCTGGAGTGAAGAGGAGGAATTTAACCAGGATGCTCTGTGGCTGGGAGAAATCCGAAAAAGTTATTACTTCTGCGTTACATCCAAGACATACAACATTGATAGTGAAACTCTTGCAAACTCTGATTCAGAAACTCCAAGATAGAAAAGCTCCTAGAAGAGACTTGATTGTTGGATATTGGTACAAGAAGCAAACATTCTATCGACCATATCTTATCAATCTGTATCGGCAAGCTTTCATTGGGAACAGTAGCATACCACACCGGCTAGCTCTGGCAGAGACAAAATTGATCCCCAAATGCAGAACCACCCACATGGCAAAAAAGCTACCGGCCAATTGCATGCCAGAACTTAATGTACAAAATATATACAGCGTGTTTAAACCTCTTTTTCTACGACCATTGTGAAACCAATAACATTATCACATCAAAACATGCGGCTGGGAAGAAGGATGTACCGAGTAATTGTTAATCTACAAAACTGTGTTGTCTGAGATGCGAGAGAATAGGAACAACCTAGTTTCAATGTGGCTAGACTGCAAGAAGGCCTTTGAATCTGTTCCCCACTCATGGATGCTAGAAGCCCTTCAGCTTGCTAAAGTTCTAGTGAGAATAGTCAAAGCCATAGCTGACCTGACTTCATCGTGGACCACCATCTTGAAATTAAACGCAAAGAGTGACTGTATTATCACCGATAGAATACAATATCGCAAAGGCATATTCCAAGAAGACAGCCTCTCTGTGATATTGTGTATACTTTCTGTAAACCCTTTGTTAAAGCGGTCTGAAGGTATCTCACTGGTTCACAAGGTAACAGAAATACTAAAATTACACACTGTTTCTTTGTGGATGACTTAAAACTTTATGCGAAGAATATGCATGAGATGAAAAAGAGCCTTGACCTAATTACAACATTTTCAAAGGATGTAGGGTTGGAGTTTGGTCAAGATAAATGTTATATGATTGTGAAAAGGGGGAAGACTATAAACCAAACTAGCAATATCTCCATCAATCATTTGACTGTTTGCCCTGTATCTGACGAGGAATATTACAGGTATCTAGGGGTGGATGAAAATATATCTTATAATGGTCCCTGCAACAAAACACTATCACTAAAGAATATAACAGTTGAATAAAGAAAATTTGGACCTTAGAACTCCCTGCATTCAATAAAACAGTGACCAACAATGTGTTTTCAGTGCTAGTACCTATACCAACATTAGGGATGCTTGATTGGACGCTTGATGAGATCCGAGCCATTGATGTGAAAAGCCGAAAAATACTAACAAGCACACATAATTTCCGCATAAACAGTGGTGTACACCGCCTCTACCTAAAACGAAAACAAGGCGGTAGAGGCTTAACATCGATTTAAAATGCTTTTGAATATCGCATCATACCCCCCCCCCCGGCAACATCTTTTAACCACCAAGTGTCGAAGTAGATCCCTTGACCAAGTCTGCATACATGAGGTTGATAACATCATAAGACTTAGAAGGCAGCTCTTTGAGCAACACTCATTGTCTGATAACCTAGAATACATGCTGAAAGAAGTCGCACGACTCTACCGCAACATATCACCAGATGAAAGGATGAGCCTGTATGAGCAGAAGACTAGGCATGGATATGTTAGTAGAAAGCTCCGCGATGATGGTAACATCGATCATCAAAGCAGTTTATCATCGACCAATAGCCAGATTACTACCTCCCACTTTGAAGGGTATGCGTTTGCAATCCAGGAACAGGAAATATCAACCAAATACCTGATGCACAAAAGGGATAGAGATGCAGCAAAGGCGTGATAGCTTTACACTGAAGATATCACGCATATCATAAGCAGTTGTCTGAAAATGTCATCACGCTATTATCTACCGATGAGACATGACGCAGCTAGGACACAATGAACTCACAATATGGTAGAAGCCATAGCCACTCATAATAAAAAAAAATACTGGTAGAATGTACCAGTGAAGACCTCAATAAAATATAAGCACAACAGACCTGATATACATACATGTGTAACTGTAGTATAAAATGCTGTGTTGTGGAAGTCGGCCACCCGATGGACACTGACGTGGTCAGAAAAATAAGAGAGAAATAACACTTCTATGGACCAATGATAAGAAATTTGCAAATTCAGTACTCAATATACAGTTTTAGATTTGTACCTATCATTATTAATTCTCTTTATCACAGGTTTTATTGGAGCTCCCGGAGTCTTGCATGCGTAGCGGGCTTGCTCCATGTAGCCTATGGTACCATGCTATCCGTTATTTTTAGCTATCTAATACTTTCCTGATTATTCTGGCCGTGCCAAGGAGGCAAACCTTCTGTAACAGTTCTACTGGGTACTCTATTCCAATTTCCTGTATATTTCCCTTGATACCTTCTAATGGTGTTCCCAAGGACCCAGCAATAATTGACACGCACACTATCTTCAGCTTCTTCATTTGCCATAGCCGGGCTATTTCGTACTTAAGAGGGTTGTATTTATCTATCTTTTCGCCTTCCTTCTTGACTATTCGTGGGTGAAAGCGGTATGCAACAACTATATAACATATGTCGTGCACCTTGACCACCACCACTAGGCCAGGTCTGTTATGCTCTAGGACCTGATCTGCTTGGATTGGGAAATCCCGGAGGATTTTGCTAGTTTCCGACGTCGTCACTCTCTGCGGTTTGTGCTCATACCACGTCTTCCCTTACTCTAGCACCACTTTTCGCTCAGTTTCCAATACAGCACTTTCACTACCTGATCGTGTCGCCACAACTTGTAGTGATTTTGGGCAAGTCTTGGGCATTCGTTCGTGATATGGGCAATGGTTTCATGCACTCTATTGCAGATGCAGCACAGCGGAGACACTTGCTCATTCTTAAGGTTGACCCCACCCCCAGTTCATGGCCAAATCTTGATCTTGCGCTGCCAGCATAGTGCTCTCGGTCTCTTTTTTAGTGTTCCTTTAATCAGTCAATATCACCTATTTTTTCCGGCAGATTCTGTTGAGGCTGCATAGAGTTGATTTTGTAGTCCTTTCTTGCGTAATTCTTCTTCATGGCCCTTTATTATTAGTTATTGTTATTGTTATTGTTATTATTATTATTATTATTATTATTATTATTGTTGTTGTTGTTGTTGTTGTTGTTGGTGTTGTTGTTGTTGTTATTATTATTATTGTTATTATTATTATTGTTATTATTATTATTATTATTATTATTATTATTATTATTATTATTATTATTATTATTATTATTATCATAACCTTGCCACCAAGCTGATGGCCGGTCGAAACTAAATCTAATTTAAAAAGAGAAAATGAACACATACACACATTCATACTCAATCACACATAGATAGATTCCGTACATAACACATGCATATACCAGAAATTGATGAACGAAGATGGAGTACTGTTTCGAGTATGGAATAAAATAAAATAAAATTGTTGGCAATGAAATTCCTACATTTATTTCTTCCAAAAAAAAAAAAAAAATCAAACACCTCCCCACAAAAAAAAAAGCAAAATCCCACCTAATTGATCACTGATCTTGACTTTTGTATTTTACCTTCAAGTAATCAGATAATTCTAGATTCCTTGAATGGAATCTGTTAACATAAGAGTGAATCAATAATCAGGGTAAAAATCAAAAGGCTATTATCATACACTTTGATGAAAGGCAACGTTGTCCTTGGCGGGTTTTGAAGTTAGAACGTAAAGAGACGGAAGAGATATCACTAAGCATTTGATCGGATGCGCTAACGATTCTGTCTTCATACAGTCTTGAATAATAATGATAAAAATACATTAGATGATTCAGTCGTAGATGTCCTTAAAAAGAACGGTGTGCGGCTGTTGAATGATACCGTAATTGCGTAGTGACATGGTGGTGTTCTGTAGTAATTTGATAATATTTGTGCGGTGGTATGGTGGTGTTTCAAGTTGTGTGGTCGTATTTGTAGTGGTGTGGTCATATCTGTATTGGTATGATGACGTCATAGAGACTGATGGTTCCTCTAGCGGCTTGATGCTGTCTGTAGCTGATGGAATTTTAGCTATTGTCCCCTCAATCAATCAATATCATTTTCAGATAAAGTTCTTTGAAAACAAAATACTTTTGTACACTTATATGCGCATGTATGTGTGTATGTATCTGCATATGTATATATATATATATATAATATATATATATATATATATATATATATATTATATATATATACATATGCAGATACATACACACATACATGCGCATATAAGTGTATATATATATATATATGTATATATATATATATCTACACACACACAATATATATATATATATATATATATATATATATATATAGTCGGTATAGAAAGAAGTTCTTTCTTAGGCATATATTATCCAAGCCTACACCAGTTTTGCACTAGTATCGTTTAACGATACTGGAAAGTTTCCATGTGTCCTTGAAAATTGTGTGTACTAGTGTTTATGGTTGGTTCTTCTTCTTCAATATTAGTACTTTACACCTCTGAATTTCCAGTTGTCGCTATGGATATTTCCTTCACTTTCGACAGAGGAGAAAAAAGCTTAAAAATTCTGAATTCTTTTGTATGTATTCTCCGTTTCCTTTTGAATTTTTAATCTTATATATATACATACGTACATACAGACAGACACACATATATATATATATATACATACATACATACATATATATATATATATATATATATATATATATATATATATACATATATACATATATACAGTATATATATGTCTGCGACTCTAACATTCCTACCACTCTATCACTTCGACGCACAGCAGCACACATGTATATATATATATATATATATATATATATATTTATACACATACATACATACTTACGTACATACATGCATATATACATACGCATACATACATATATGTGTGCGTGCGTATATATATATATAATATATATATATATATATATATATAGCGGCGTACGTATCCTCTCTCTTATATGTATGTACACATTTCTCTAAACTTGGTACGACTCTGTCTCTCCCCCCACTTTCCAACAATTCCTTGCCTTTCTTACTTTGCACTTCACTTTGTCCCTGTCTCTTTTCCTCGCTCTTTCTCTCTTCTCCTCCTCCTTAATTCCCTGTTCCTCTTGTTCTCTCTCTTCTACCCCTCCTTAATTCCTCTGTCCCTCTTTTCCTCTCTCTTCTCTTCACAGATGACTGACTAACCGACTACTGGCCTTTTGGGTCTGGCAGCGGTCGTGGTAATATCAACATTTTTTTCTCTGCCCCAAGGGACATTCCCAACACGCCAGCTGGGTTTAATTCGTCTAAGTCGAAAGACGCCTGTTTGTGATGTCCTGTTATTGTTACTATTATTATTTTATATTATTATTATTATATTATTATTATTATTATTATTATTATTATTATTATTATTATTATTATTATTATTATTATTATTGTTTTTACGTATTATTATCATTATTGTTTTTACGTATTATTTTTGAATTCATATTCGGGTAACATCGTCCGTTTTTCCGTCCTTGTTTTGTATACATTCGAAGCTTTCTTCCAAGGAATCTAATGCGCTTAGCTTAGTTTTTCCTTTAGGCTGGCCAGATTGGAGCAATCTCAAGATTAATCAGCCGAAATTGCGATGATGATCCTGTTCTTGACTGAAGATTGAAGGCTTCGAATGTCCCGTCCGTGTTCTTTGTATCGTCTCCTAAATATTTTGCATTCTTGTCCCAGTTTGTATATATATATATATATATATATATGTATAGATACAGAAATAGTTTATTCTCAAACGCGTAATAATGCTAATAAAATAGCATGAACAGGATAAATATATATATGCATGCACACACGGTCCACTTAACAGCCAGGACATTCAACACCCGTCATTGTTCCGCCTTTTTTTCGTCAGATGATTACAAGATATCCTCTTGCTGACATTCTCCCACGCGAAGGTCTTTAAAATATGCAACATATTCAATAACATTAATGAGCGCATAAAATTCGAATATCACAAGTTCTTTATCTCTACTTGACTTTGAATTCAAAGTTACAGAGAAAAGGATACATTACCATTTACTTTAAGAAAAAGTTTGTACGCAGGGGCCTAAATGTGCCTTATAATTCAGCCCTGCCCATCAGAACTAAGTCAGTTTAAGTAAGAAATATGATCCATAAGATACATAGTAAATGCAACAAGACAGGTGACAAAAAGACCATCACCATAGAATTCTGAACAATCCTTAGAGAGAATGGCTATTTAGTTTCTTTCACCAAACACTTAAATATCAGAGTATCTAGCAAGACCCACCCATCCAGGGATAACATTTGTCTTTCGAGACTGCCGTATTTTAACGAGAAAACAACTGCTGCAATCCGCCGGACGATCAGTAAGGAGGGATTGAATGAACGACTAGCACACGCCGGATCCTCCCTGTGGAGGCTTTTTTGGCTGAACAGCGCCGTATGCATAAGCTGCTCGCTTGTTCGATCAACAGTGAAAATATATGAACCATGCAACGTGGCATATCGACCATCTTATCTCTCTGTAGCCTAGGGAAGTTTCTCTCTCTCTGTTCACTCATTCAAGTTCAACAAATATTGAAGTGGAATATCATGCTTATCAATTACACCAGTAGTCGGGGAAAGCCTACAACACTAATGGTACATGTATGGAAACGTTCCTCCTTCTCCTTCTCCTCTTACTACTACTACTACTACTACTACTACTACTACTACTACTACTAATACCAGCACCACAACCACCACCACCACCACTACTACTACTATACTACTACTACTACTACTACTACTACTACTACTACTACTACGATCAACAAATAGAAATACACATGTATTTACAAATATATGTTCTCTCATATGCACACATATATAAATACATTTACCCACGCGTATATATATACACACACACATACATAAATACATACACCGACACGTATATACACATGCGTGCGTACATCATACATTTATATATATATGATATTGATAAATATATATATAAATATATTTATCACCAAGCTGGGTAATTTTGAGGAATATACATACAGTACGAGTACATAGAAAATTATATATAGGTGAGTGTTTGTGTTCGCGAGCTTGTGAGTATATGTATGTATGTATGTACAAATGTGAGTGCTCGTTTAGCTTTCTCTATTTCTCTCACTCTCTCTCTTTCTCTCTCTCTCTCTCTCTCTATATATATATATATATGTATACGCACACACACACGCACTCCCATGCTCATGTATATTTGCATTCAGACACATAGACATGTACATGTATATATATATATATATATATATATATATATATATATATATATATATTATATATATATATATATACACTTATATATGTATATATTCATATATACGTACATGTATATATATATATATTATATATATATATATATTCATATATGTGCATATATTTACATATATGTATATATACAATATATACATATATATGTATATATACAAATATATACATGTATTTGCATATATACATACCCCCCACGCACGTACACACAAACACACGCACTTGTATAACCAAATTGATTCAAACAGACATGTTTAAGAATATATACATACGCACATGTAGGCTTCCGTGTTTAGTGGATAGCTAGATAGAGATATAGCAACAGATAGATATAATAATATTCATCGATACAAACACTCACACGATATGTACAATGAAATTTCTATGTCCTTTATGTACATAAAACCCATTGTGACATTGTAATCACATGCTGAAAAACACTATCTTCACGGACGTTCTAAATGTGAATAGTATAGCAATTTAATAGAGATTGTTGAAAGTGTGCGATGAGGGAAATCTGTCTCACAGACACGTCATGCTCTCTGCTCGTGTTAGCTTGTCTATAGCAATCGCAGTGTGTTTGATCTTCTATATTAATGATCGAAAACCATTTGTTTGTGTATCTTTCGATAGAAAATAACAGGCAGTTTAGTGAAAAAGCAGGAGAAGGTAATTCAGTAGAGTTTTATAGTATCGTGTCAATTTTATTAACCCTAGCTTGTTGTTCCCTGTAAATGTTCTTTCTCTATTTCCCCTATAAATTGAATTATACACTTCAGAAACCCCCATCTCAGCGAGATGATATATTTTAGAAAAAAAACAACTAAATGATATATCATTGATGCAAAGGCAAACATCTAATAAAATCCAAATACTACTACTAATAATAATTCTAGAACTAACCTTCATACTAACTCTACTATAACTATGCTTTTCAACTGCAAAGCTATTCTATCAATATCTATTGAATTGCCAAACGTCGATTCTATCTAGCATATCAGAACTAAATAATAAAGTTCTCTGACGATCAGTTAGGTGAAGTTAAGAAAAATGTAGGCAATATTAGTCTTCAGATCAGCCCACATACACGATTGGTTAAACGACTCGAGCGTCACCTCCTGGAAATAATTACGTAGTTTTAAAAGGTTTTCTCGCTCTTTTGTAGTCTCTTGTTTACTATGTTTAGTTCTCATTTGTGCATATTGCACATTGCAGTTCGTATTTCTATGTAGTAAATTAAAAGAATCACATTTCCCACGCGATTTAATTTTGTTTAGTAACAATAGAATGGAAATTGCTTGTAAATCTATATTCTTCCTACAGGGTCGTGTTATGATGTTATCTTCTGATATCTCGTCACGATTACTTTGGTAAATCGTAAGAACTTTATTAGTCACACACGATAAGAAACACTTAGTCTCCAATATGTCTGATTAACTTTGCGGCTTCAATTATCTTACAGCATGAAGAAACCGATCAATTACAGCAATGAAGTGAACATAACAATTAATACTGCAACATACTTCATCAGATTATTTGCTAACCACCCCCCAGAGAAGATAAAATAAGACATGTACTGGTGCACTGCTCCCCACTTATAAGACATTGCTTCTACAAGGGTGAGCGTCTGATAGGAAACGAACTGGCAGAATCATTAGAGCGGCAGACATTATGGCTACGATATTCAGTCATGGTGCTTTACCTTCTGCGCTCAAATCTCGCTGAGATCAGATTTCCTTTTCTTCATTGCGGGATCTATAAAGCAAAGTAACTGTAAACTAATGGAACAGGTTTAATATTCCAGCGAGACATCCTGGCTAAGGTATTCACCATGCTACACACAGGTTACTTCCCATTTCACTCTCTTATATTCTTTTCTACTCTAGGCACAAGGCCTGAAATTTTGGGGGAGGCGGCCAGCCGATTAGATCGACCCCAGTGCGCAGCTGGTGCTTAATTTATCCACCCCGAAAGGATGAAAGGCAAAGTCGACCTCGGCAGAATTTGAACTCAGAACGTAAGGACAGACGAAATACCGCTAAACATTTCGCCCTGCGTACTAACGTTTCTTATTTCTTTACTGGCTACACGCAGAGGGGACAAACAAGGACAGACAAACGGATTAAGTCAATTATATCAACCCCAGTTCGTAACTGGTACTTATTTAATCGACCTCGAAAGGATGAAAGCCAAAGTCGATCTCGGCGGAATTTGAACTGAGAACGTAGCGGCAGACGAAATACCTATTTCTTTACTACGCACAAAGGCCAAAACACAGAGGGGACAAACAAGGACAGGCAAACGGATTAAGTCGATTATATCGACCCCAGTGCATAAACGGTACTTATTTAATCGACCCCGGAAGGATGAAAGGCAAAGTCGACCTCGGCGGAATTTGAACTCAGAACGTAGCGGCAGACGAAATACCGCTAAGCATTTCGCCCGCTCACCGCCTTCTTTCACTCTCTTATATTACAACCACTATGGCCACCGTTTATCTGAATAAGCTCATACAATTTTCACTCAACAATCCATCATTATCCCTACTAACACCCTTATTATGTTAAGTCTCTTAGACCCTACACTAAATACGTCGTTGAATTTTCCCTTACCATAATCACAATCTTCAAGGATTCCTTATTGGCTAATATTTTCCCCGCAAAACCTGAGGTCAACAGTTTCATCTGTTTGAAAAATACACACACACACACACACACACACACAAACACACATATATATCCTTGTTTCTTTCTGTGTTCCTTTTTGTGAAAGAGAATAGGCTCGAAGCGTAAAAGACTTTTTCATTTTCCGAGCGTTATACTAATACATCTGTTTGTTTTCTACACCACCTGTCTTCGTCTTTTGTTTTTTTCGTGAATTTTCCTTATATATATATATATATAATTAATCAATATAGGGTGGCAAAAAAAAATTTTGTAGAATTTTTTTGCCACCAGCGGCCTAGTGGGAAAAAATTAAATAGTCATAGACCATTTTTAAGTTCAACATCAACAATCAAGGAACGGCCATAATAGGCCATTCACCCACTAGAAATAACAGCCAAAGCTTCAACCGCAAATAAAAATCAATTCCGTAAACAGGAGAAAATTTAAAAAACATTTACCCTGTAATTTCTTATACGATGCACCGTTTCATCTGCTGTTTAATGGTAAACTAACCTGATTAAATTAAATCAAGCCAATCTTCCATAGGCCCTCAGATTCTTCAGTAAGAAATAGCCCAAGTCGGAACAGATATTTTCACGAGGCATTTCCGACCCTGCCAAGGTAATATCTGACCTAAAATTTTCAAATCATCGCACTCGCGCCAAATTTATCGGCAGCAAATAAATATAAGCCGTCGATTCCATTACGGAAGTAACCAGAAAATTCATAATTAATCAATATAGGGTGGCAAAAAAAACTTTTGAAGGTTGTTTTTTATGTTTATATATATATATATATTATATATATATATATATATATATATATATTATATATATATATAAACATAAAAAACAACCTTCAAAAGTTACTTCTCATCTTTATTTGACTAATGTATATAAAGACAAACTTTCATTATTCTAATACTTTAATCTTAGTTGTCAGATCATTGCTTATAGCATTTGCAGCTCCCCATAGATTAGGAATTTCATTAAAGGAGACTTATTTATTTCTTTTGTTCATGATAATACAAATTTGAATGGAAAAGAAGGTAGGGCCGAGACGCAAACCAGAAAGTTCTCTACGGATTTTATTTAATTTCGTCACCCGTCACCGTTTTACAACTGAATGCTGTTTAGACTTTTACACATGAACTGTATGTCGTATTTTTTCTTTAATTAACCAGAGACTTCGGAAGTGAATATCTATTTTTTACTTCTGCAAGTGGTATCGCTGTTTTGTTTTCAGTTCAAATCTTTTATTCTTGAGAAGTCGATAAAATGAGTTTCACTGGTGCAAACAGTTGACTGTTCTACCCCATTTCCCTTATACACTAGCTTCGATTATTTTATCACAGAATGAAACAACGATGGAGCGTCAGTGACCTGATAGAAATAACAACATGGCCTCCTTCAAATCACGCTACATCTGGCTTGAAAAGGAAAAATCACTGGTTACATTATTCTTGAAAAAGAAAAGACAGCATATCCTCACGGACCAGTGATTCTCAACCGGGGCCTATATAATTCCTGGAACTCATATAAGATTTTTGGGGATTCATATAAGAAAAATAGTAAATTAGGTTCACAGATTTATTCCAAGAGCTCATGATAAATTTCGCTATAGATTTATTTATTGCAAGAAACAGGTTTCTTTAACGATTTACATAGTCCAACTACACAAGTGAATGTGTTATGAACAACATCGGTATTTTGAAAGAAGTATCTATAAAACTAGCTTTTAAAAATCAAGTGTCTGTGGAGTTTATACAGAATAAAATAATAATCAAAGGGGACCATAGATAAAAAGTAGTTGATAGGCGCAGGAGTGGCTGTGTGGTAAGTAGCTTGCTTACCAACCACATAGTTCCGGGTTCAGTCCCACTGCGTTGCACCTTGGGCAAGTGTCTTCTACTATAGCCTTGGTCTGACCAAAGCCTTGTGAGTGGATTTGGTAGACGGAACCTGAAAGAAGCCCGTCGTATATATGTATGTGTGTGTATATGTTTGTGTGTTTGTCCCCAACACATTGCTTGACAACCGATGCTGGTGTGTTTACGTCTCCATCATTGAGCGGTTCAGCAAAAAGACCGATAGAATAACTACTAGGCTTACAAAGAATAAGTCCTGGGACGATTTGCTCGACTAAAGGCGGTGCTCCAGCATGGCCGCAGTCAAATGACTGAAACAAGTAGAAGAGAGATAGCCACCGGCTTAGATCTTATGGAATGCCATAGGACTGCTGAAACGCGGATAACAGACTAAACAGCAATAACAGACATTCGGCACAACGGTATCTTAATATACCGACTTTAGCCAAGGTCGGCATTTTATTTCCTTCCCGGTGCTAATTAATTAATTAAGCAAATGAAATATTAGAATAGAAATGATTTTTATGACATTTTGATCACATTATACATCATTGTTGTTTTTGCTATCATTTTTGTTTTGACCCTAATTCAGGTCTATTCAAGCTTACCTTTGACCAAAGACGTTTCAACCATTATCATCCCAAAAGTTCACATATTCAGGACTATATTGTCTAATATAGATTGATTTTGAGACTATAGGATGTGATTTAAGGTGAGATTTAGCTGCTACAATTATCAGGTTGAATGAACACGCTGTGACCTTTCAGTTTGACTTAGAGAAAGCAGCGTTCGGTAACACGATAATTAGATTATTAAGAAGTGACATGCCAAGAAAACTTTAAATAACGTGAACATAAGACCGCGAGCGATTTAACGTACTTAATAAAGACGCTTGAAACTCGAAGAATGGTGACTACTATGTATGTATGTATGTATGTATGTATGTATGTATGTATGTATGTATGTATGTATGTATGTATGCATGCATGTAAGTATGCATGCATGCATTCATGCATGTATGTATGTATGTATGTATGTATGTATGTATGTATGTATGTATGTACGTACGTATGCATGCATGTATGTATGTATGTATGTATGTATGTATGTATGTATGTATGTATGTATGTATGTATGTATGTATGTATGTGTGTGTGTGAATTTATTGTAAGAATGCATGAATTCTTTAGGATTTAAGTTTTGCGGAATTGAAGCTGCTTACGAACAAAATGGCAAGGCTCTTTTGAATACTTCTCTTTTACTTCTTTACTTGTTTCAGTCATTTGACTGCGGCCATGATGGAGCACCGCCTTTAGTCGAGCAAATCGACCCCAGGACATATTCTTTGTAAGCCTAGTACTTATTCTATCGGACTCTTATGCCGAACCGCTATGTTACGGGGACGTGGACCCACCAGCATCGGTTGTCAAGCGATGTTGTGGGGACAAACACAGACACACAAACATATACACACGCATGCATATATATATACATATATATAAACTCTATCGTTCGACCTCCGACTATGTACCAATGATGCAAGTACTGAGAAATCTTGGGTTGCCGCAAAATGTGAGACAACCCTTAACGTTTGCTGGAACATCATTTGGAGCAGTTAATTTTGATATAAACCTTGTTATTCCAGGAATACTCTTAACTGTTTTGGAGATTTTCGGCACAGTGGTAAGAAATTCTCATTAAAACTGAACAGTAGTCTTCAGAGAAGAAAACCTATTTAGGCAAGTTTTTCGGCCCGTAATTTCTTATATTCTAAGGGTTCCAGACCGCCTCCAGGTCATGACTTCTGAGTACCCTTCTGTTGATACTTTTTAGCCACTTGGATATCGGAGACTTGTGCATTGAAACTCCCGCAAGATTTCGTCTTGTTGTAATTCCTCACCTTTGACTCACATCTCAAGCTTATACTCTCGATCTTACCATCTGTTTGACAATAAGTTATCTTGCTTCAGTTTATCTCTGGACCCTTCCAGTACTGTGGCGATGTTATTTTTTTACTTGGTAGGGCTGGAGGAAGGGTCATTGCCCAAACTTTTTCAGGCATATCGAGACTGGTGAGATTGGTGTCGCTAATATTTATAAAGTATTGTGCAAGCTTTATTGGACATAAAATTACACATGGGCTTTACTGATTTTCTTTCTTCTTGTTTTTCTTTCTTTCTTTTATATAGTTTTCAAGCGATAGGAAAGTGGTAACGCATACAAAGCTAACAAGTTGGAAATATATGTTAGACATATAGATGGAAGTATATGAGAGGCATGTAGTCATCTCCTTGTCGTCCGTGTTGGCGAAAGAATTCACTTGCCACGTGAACGGCCGTGAAGAAAATTTTGGGAAATTAGAGGCAGTTCTGGAAAAAGTGAACGAACAATGGTCTGTCTTTTCTGTTAAGTTAGCTTGGCATAACTGATCGAAATCCAGTCTTATCTGAATATAAACAAAGCGAAAGTAGAGAAAGTATGATTGAAATATATTTTGTGTTAGAGAACAAGGGTCGATTATAGTCCTGAGAGACGTACTACAATTTCAAAGTAAATATAGCAGCTCTCTTAAGGCGAGATGCTTAGCGGTATTTCGTCTGCCGCTACGTTCTGAGTTCAAATTCCGCCGAGCTCGACTTTGCCTTTCCTCCTTTAGAGGTCGATAAATTAAGTACCAGTTATGCACTGGGGCCGATGTAATTGACTAAATCCGTTTGTCTGTTGATCCTTGATTGTCCTCTCTGTGTTTAGGCCTTTGTGGGTAGTAAAGAAATAGGTATTTCGTCTGTATTTACATTCTGAGTTCAAATTCCGCAGTGGTCCACTTTGCTTTTCATCCTTTCAGGGTCGATAAATTAAATACCAGTTGCGTACTGAGGTCGATATAATCGACTGGCGCCCTCCCTCAAAATTTCGGGCCTTGCGTCTAGAGTAGAAAAGAATATAGCAGCTCTCTTATAGATTCAACTTAAAGATGATGATCACCTTCAGGGTGTTTAAAAGGTTCTGACAAAACACATGTAAAATCCTACAGAGCTAAGAGAGCCACTGTCGAAACCACGTTCCTTACAATAGACAGTAAAGATCGTTAGACACGAGTTAATAATCATCATGCATTTGCATGCTATCCATACGTGTGTAGTCGAGTTCTTTTTATGGATTGCATTTTATAGTGTTTTGCAACCAGCTCATGCCTCCTTGATAGATAGCAACGTGATAATATTTTCGGACAGCTGCTTATGATGTTGGCTGTATCTTCGCTGTTAAATCCGTACAAATTAGATCAATTGTCACGGCTTGGCGCTTTACTTGCGACTACTTGCTCACTGGTAAGACTGTATATGTTTGCATGCATATGTGTGTGCATGTATGTATGTATGTATGTATGTATGTATGTATGTATGTATGTATGTATGTATGTATGTTATGTATGTATGTACGCATGTCATTATTCAGTTTATTTCAATACTTTTGCTTGTATGTACGTATATATGTATGTATGTATGTATGTATGTATGTATGTATGTATGTATGTATGTATGTATGTATGTATGCATGTATGTATGTACGTATATATGTATACATGTATGTATGTATATATATGTGTGTATGTATGTGTGTATGTATGTGTGTATGTATGTGTGTATTATGTGTGTTTGTGTGTATGTTTGTATGCATATATGCATGTATGTATGTATGTTTGTATGTATGTATGTTTGTATGTATGCCTATATAAATGTATACCCATATGTTCGTATGCTTGTTTTTGCGTATATGCGTATGTGCATAATTCTGTATTATATGTTTCTATCTATCTATCTATCTATCTATCTATCTATCTATCTATCTATCTATCTATCTATCTATCTGTCTGTCTGTCTGTCTATCTATCTATCTATCTATCTATCTATCTATCTATCTATCTATCTATCTATCTATCTTTCTATCTATCTATCTATCCATTTATCTATCTCACGTATTGTAAAATATATGAAATAAAATGGTAGCGTACTTGCTCGAGGATATGTGGTTGGAAAGATAACCCGAAATAAAACGCAATTTTTGTTTTAAAATAAAAAAAAGAAGTCAATCACAGAAACGAAAATAGGGAAACCATTTCCTCCATTTTAAATTCCATCTCTAATCGTATTTAAACTGTATATCTCGCGGCGGATGAGATGAAGAGGTTATTAAGGTTATTTGAGAGAAAAGAAAACCGTAATTATTTTACGAATCAAATCAATTTACTCTCTAAGCTCACCCATATGCCATAAAATCTTATTACATCCATGTTTAACGTAATCAGGACCCCTTATTACAAATTCGAATCCCGGTTTAATAATTCTATTGAGATTTTATTCTGAGCAGATGATGAGAGTAATTAAATGCCGTTCAATTGGCATTTGAATACCGTTGTTTGTGTAGTAGTTACGGATAAATAAACACTACAAGGAATGGAGAGATGAATATTGGTCGTAATAGAGAAATGAGGTTACTTGTGTATTGGCTTAAAGGATATTAAAGGTGGATTTTACTGTCTAAAGTCTTTCGCTTTGATCAGGACAATCTTTGGTCATTCTTTACTTAATACGTAAATTAATGCGTCCTGTCTCCCAGCCGACCCGGAAGAGCGACTCAATATAAAATTGGTTCATAGAATTTCGAGTTTATTGAACAAGATGTACAAATTTCAGGGACTACACACACGCACACGCAGTGAGGTACACACAGGCAGTGAGGTACACACACACACGCACACAGACACAGACACAGACACAGACACACACAACACACACACACACACACACACACACACACACACACACACACACACACGCACGCACGCACGCACACACATATAATAGCAACAGTAATCTACAAAGAGCCTGAAGTTTTGGTTATTCAGCTGTGTACTGGGGAATATAAACATGCATACATACACACACATCGTATATATATATATATATATAAACAGAAATGTATATATATATATATATATATATATATATATACTTACACATTCATATGTATTTATGTAAGTATATATATAATTTATTTAGATGTAGATTGACATATTTATACATATATATATACATATATATAAATGCGTGTAGATAGCTATATATATAAGCATGTATATATATGTATTTATATATATATATATATTCATACATACACACACAGACAGATACATATGCATATAAATGCGACTGTGTGTACGCGCATGTGGGCGTTTGTGCCAATTCGTATATTTGTATGAAATATAAATTTTATAATATATATTATATTAAGTACTTTTTCTCTCGTTTATATATCCAGTAGCAAACCCACAAGCACCATCTATATATATATATATATATATTGAAATACATGTGCGTACATTCATACATAACACTCATGGTTGTACATATTTGTAATGAATGTATGCAAACACGCAGAAACGAACAATGGTATATAATATATATGTATGGATATATGGATGCTTATGCGCGCGTGTATATATATATATATATATATAATATATATTATATATATATATAGATATATATATATATATATATATTTATATATATATATATGTATATATATATATATATGTGTTGTGTGTTGGTGTGTGACTGTGAGAGAGTAATGTGCATGTATATGTGTGAGTGCGTTTGTGTATATATTATGTCGAAGTAATTTCTTCATATATAAATGACAAAATAAACTGCTCGTGTTGGTTATAGTACCATTACTGTGTATACTATGACCAAAGCAGTCTCGTTTTTGATGTTCCTTTTGTAGATTGTTAAAAGCTTTTGTAGATGTTACCTCGCTCTGTTTTGGAACACATTCAGCTCTCTCTGAGGAGCACAGTTATGTAGTGCACATAGCTGGAACTAGATAAAGCAGTATTCCTATGTATATATATTCATACACACATACATGCATGGTATTTCAAAATATATTTAGTTTGTGTCTGCTTATCTACGCAATTGTATATACATACACACCAATACTTATGTAGGTGTGTATATATGTATGTATGTATGTACGTATGTATGTATCTGTCTGTCTGTCGTCTGTCTGTCTGTCTGTCTGTCTGTCTATCTATCTATCTATCTATCTATTATCTATCTATCTATCTATCTATCTATCTATCTATCTATCTATCTATCTATTTGTCTCTCTGGCTGTCTCTCTATCTATTTATCATCTGTGAGTCCTTTAGCCATCCATCCATCCATCCATCCATCCATCCATTCCTTCATCATTCCGGCTGTACGCACCTCCGTTTGTCCTTGCGTATGTCTGTGTGCGTATCTGCTAGAGTGTCTGTCTGTCTGTCTGTCTATCTATCTATCTATCTATCTATCTATCTATCTATCTATCTATCTATCTATCTATCTATTTACATTCAAGCATACATACATATACATTTCATATATTTTCATATTTATATCTACAAATGCAATCACGCACAAATAGAAAATACTCCATGAATTAAATTTCTTACTTTTATATGTTATCCTACAAATTATAATTTTCTCTTACCTATTACTCCACAAATTAATTATCTTAGCTTTCGTGTTTAACCCTCAAAATTTAATCTTTTTACGCTTCGTTTTTGCCCTGCAAAATATTATTGTCCTATTTTACCCCACAAATAAAATATTTCGTTGTCCTATTTTTCTCTACAAATAATATATATTTGCCTTTCTATTTCACCCTCAATTTTATTTATATATCTATTGTCATATTTTACACTAAAATTTACATATTTCTGTTGTCTACTTCACAATATATTTTAAATATTTCTACTTTCTCATTTCACTAATAAATCATTCGGACATTCGTTTATATTTTTATAATAAATCATCGTTCGGATACTTTATAATTTATGCTTGTGTCATTCGGACTATATCATCTGTACAGATATCATTACACACGCACACAGACAGACATACACACAGACAGACACACAGACACAACACGATCACGCATATATATGTATGCATATGTATATATATATATATATATATATATATATATATATATATATATATATATATATATTATATATATATATATATATATATATATATATAGTATATATGTATACGTATATATATCTATGCATTATGTATATTTCATTTTGTTTGTTATGATAAGATCAAAAAAATATATACTCCGTCCAGTGAGAAATAGATATCATTTAATGTACACAGTATAAAGATATGAGCCACTAGTAGTCTCAGGCACTGGAGCCACGAGTCTAGGCAGCTTTTTCTAACAGTCCTTGTGTCTCCAAGTAATCTTCGGTCTCTGAGCACACAGCCTATTCAATTTACAAGTCAGGACGCTGGGTCAAGAGAGGTCACGAGAAAGAACAAGAAGGTAGATGCAAAAAGTGGAAGGTTGATAAAAACTATCGGAAAAAGAAAAGAAAAAGAATAATGATATATACATCATGTGCAAGAGTGGCTGTGTGGAAAGTAGCTTGCTTACCAACCATATGGTTCCGGGTTCAGTCCCAGTGTGTTTACGTCCCCGTAACGTTTGCGGTTCGGCAAAAGAGACCGATAGAGTAAATACTAGTCTTACAAAGAATAAGTCCTGGGGTAGATTTGTTCGACTAAAGGCGGTGCTCCATCATGGCCGCAGTCAAATGACTGAAACAAATAAAAGAATAAAATTATATATTATATATATATATATATATATATATATATATATATATATATATATTATATATATTATATATATATATATAATTATGTCATAAAACTGTTATCTTACTTTCACTGGCGTTAACGACGGTTCTTTATGGTCTTTCCCACGTTAATTTTGTGATCATTGACTGGGAAATACTTCTGGTAGATTAGGTGGGTGCCGATGAAGGGGCAAAATCTGCCGAAGTATGGCATAAACGCCCACCACCCATTCTTTTATCTTTGATCTCATTGTTTGTTTACATCTGCTGTATTGGATACGAAACGTCGTAACAAAATCAGCGGTGGGTATAATTTCAGAGAACATTTGTCGAGAAGACCGTAACATGTACTTCTGTACATATCTTATACTTCGTCGCCCTTTTCAAGCCTACCCAGGCTCATGGGCCCGGTTTCCCGGTTTCTGTGGCGTATGTGCCCCCCCCCCAGTTGGACGGGACGCCAATCCATCGCAGCGTTACTCAAGTTCAGGAAAAGAGAGTCAGAGAAAGTTGTGGCGAAAGCGTACAACAGGGGAGACTCGTGGAGCTTTTAGGTATTTTCGCTCAATAAAGACACACAACGCCCGGTCTGGGAATCGAAACTGCGATCCTCCGACCGCGAGTCCGCTGCCCTAACCACTGGGCGCTTCCGCATATCTTATAGGTATATAATTTCTCGAAGCTCTACGTTTGGGGACAAAAACATGGAGCGTCGTTTTTTTAAGCGATGTTAACGTAAAGGCAGACATGAACACAGACATGTAAACACGCACACGCACACATGTTGTTGATGTTGAAATTTCAATGAAGGAGCTTTGGATCTAGGTTAGAAACCGGTTCTTTCTCTATTGGCAAGAAATCTTGAAATAAACTGAATAATGACATACATACATACATACATACATACATACATACATGCATGCATGCATGCATACATACATACATTCGTATAGACAAGCTTACATGCATACATACATACATACATACATACATAACATACATACATACATACACACATACAGATATACACACACATACGTATATACATACATGCATATGACATACATACATACGTACATACATACATGCATGCATACATACAGACGAGCTTACATACATACATGCATGCATACATACACACATACATATATGCACACACATACGTACATACATACATACATACATACATACATACATACATACATACATACATACACACACATACAAACACATACAAACACATGGTGCTTTCCAGAAGTTTTGAGATTTTTTCAGGAGAGATAGTTATTAATTCCAAAGAAGCACGATACCGTAATATCCTTCTGACTTCAACCCACTGGTACACAGCCACACAGTAGAATTAATCTAGAATTAATCCAATTCATCTAGAATTTGTCTAGAATTAACCCACAGCCACACCGTAGAATTAATCGCCATACAACAGTTGGGAGTAATAAAACTCCTTGTCTTTGTTTAGACATATCTCTTGGAATATGGAATCTCTGCGACTTTTGTATCTTAGGTCTGTTTTTGGTAAATGCATGCTTTGCTCAGAAAGTGTGATTAACTTTGTAGAAGGTTTTGCTTCATTTGAAAAGCTTCAGGTTCCGGCATCACACTTGTAACGTCTCTGTTATCTGTTGCATGTTATAGGCTGGTCGTAGCCGAAAAAGGCAAAACACGCAAAGAAAACTTCCATGCTGGAATGAAAGCTTGTATTTATATGGGTGATACGCTGTCTAAAAACCTGCTACAAGAAGCGCTCCTCGTTGCCATATCTGTACAAAAAGAAGGCTAGATACCCGGCAGGACTGAAAAACAAAATAAAGGTTATTTATGTTAAGGAGAACTATCAAGTGATCGCATTTTACGAACTCGAGTTTCACCCATTATGTATGTATGTATGTATGTATGTATGTATGTATGTATGTATGTATGTATGTATGTATGTATGTATGTATGTATGATGGGAAGGATCTTCTTATGATGCTGACATGCATTGTCTGTGCAAGACCCTGTCTCAGTAAAGCTAGACTCAAGAGTCATCTTCGTAGTCATAAAGCGAGACAGATGAGTGACAACCTGGCCACTGGTGGTGGTACACCATACTAATAATATCTGTCAGGCATGTGGAAGAGAGTGTAATTCGGCAGGAGGACTTAAACGACATGCAAAAGTACATGAAGCCGTTACATCTACAGCCGGCTATTACCGGTAAAGGTTCTAGATCTTTAGCTGGGCTAAAAAGTCACATTCGATCACATCACCAATAACAGTTAAACTTCGTGTAATGGCCATATTCGATAACGAGG
>NC_042997.1:125438838-125473838 GCF_006345805.1 Octopus sinensis | reverse complement strand
TGTCTCGGAAGACAATGGAGTTGCGCAGAAACTAATCCAGTCTGGTTTTTAGATTTCATGTCCTCGCCAGTTTCCTCTCCAGTTTTGCGCAGGCCTGGACTAGATGTAAGAAAATCCTGGGTAGCCCAATCGTCAGGATTCCTCTCTCGACCTTGCTGACGTAATCCAAAGGAGTGCAGAGCATTACGTTTGGCACCAGTTTGGTTGCAGGAGCTGACAGAAGAGTGTCGAGTCGAACACTAAACCACCTACGGGGCTCCACTCCAGATTTCTTTGAAGGTTGTCTCCTTTCCGTAACCCTGGATAGGGGTCCATACCGGGTACTGTCAGCCGGAGCCAGCTGAGCCCGGGATCGTGTCAGGCAGGGTCGTCACTCCCTGAAGTAGTGAAGAAAATCACTACCCGCCACTTATATATATATATGGATGGATGGAGGGAGGGATATATATATATATATATATGCACATATATAATTATATATCATCACCATCATTTAAAGCTCGTTTTCCATGCTGACATGGATTAGACGGTTTGGCAGGAGCTGCCATGGCCGAGGCCACACCAGGCTCCATTATCTGTTTTTATGACCAGATGCCCTTCTTAACACCAGCCACTTCGTTTAATCTAATGGGTGCTTTTTGCGTGGGACCAGTGTTTTTTAAGTGGATATATATTTATACACACACATCACAGAATTTCTAGTGACCTTCCACGAAATGAATTTATACAAACTGTGAGAATTGTTGATAGGCATTGAGAACCATGGGAATCAGTGTCAGTCCCTGAGAAACTCTAAGAGCCACTGAGGACCACCGAGAAGAGATCAAGAACCTTCTTTCCATCACTTGAAATACTGCCCACTTCAACACATGAAACCAGCCTTTAGTCTTCCCTTATTCCTAATGTCTTGAGCGATTCCTCAATTCTGTTGAATTATTTATGCCCTCTGAAATTCTCTTCAACTTTATGAGGAAGGTTCTATACGGTGTAATATGGGGTCATCACAGTGACCGTGTATTTGGAGACTTTAGCAGAAGTCAATCTGTTCAAAGTATTCTGACCTGGCTACACACCACCACCACCATCGTCGTCGCCATAATCATCATCATGATCATCATCATCATCATCATCATCATCATCATCATCATCTTCCTCCTCCTCCTCCTCCTCATCATCATCATCATCATCATCATCATCATCATCATCATCTTCATCCCCACCACCATCACCCCCCAAAAACAACAACACCACCACCACCATCATCATCATCATCATCAATTGCAATAGCTTGCAAAGACGAAAACAGCAATCCAACACAACGAGGTCGCCTTTAATCCTTCAATTTTTTTTACCGATCATTTAAAGGTGACCTGGGGTTAAACAACAGCGACGTCGATAACAACAACAACAACAACAACAACAACAACAACAGCAAGAAAGAAAGAAAATCGACAACGTCAACATCACGGAAGATTACATTGCAATGATATCACGTTACCGTGTTGATATTCATAGTGAAGTTGAACCGGACATCATTCGACACCACGTACAAACATTTGTTTTACAGTATTACTGCTGCTTAGATCAGTAACATTATTTCTTCTGCACTGTGGTAGATGGTACTTCTATTCAATTTTCAGCCATGTTGACTGAGCGATTTGACAGTTAAATGTTCTGGCTTTCTCCATAACTCAGTACTACTGACAGGATACAATCTGTCAAACCTCTTCGCCGATTCTCTCCGTCCACTTGGTCTCTTACGTTCCTGAAAACGCCGAAAAAATTCGATAAGATTCAATCAAATTCTTAAAAGTATGCTAAAACCCTCATCATCATCTGCAAGCATCAACTTTTAAGAATCGTTTCAGATTTTGGCACAAGGCCAGCAATTTTAAGAAGTGAAGGTGAATTACATCCCCCCACCCCACAGGGATCAGTTGGTAAATATTTTTATTGATTCCAAAAGGATTGAAAGGCAACATCTGAATTCAGAACGTGAAGTATTTTGTCCGATGTCCTAATTATTCTGCCAGATCGGTGCTTTACCAACCAAATCTTTGAAAGATGCTGAAAGGAAGGTCGGTCTTCCGAGTTCGCTGGATATTTGAACTTACCAACCACACGGTTCCGGGTTCAGTCCAACTGCGTGGCACCTCGGGCAAGTGTCTTCTACTATAGCCTTGGGCCGACCAAAGCCTTGTGAGTGGATTTGGTAGACGGAAACTGAAAGAAGCCCGCGGTACATATGTATTTATATATGTATGTGTGTGTATATGTTTGTGTGTCTGTGTTTGCTCCCCCCAACATCGCTTGACAACCGATGCTGGTATGTTTACGTCCCCGTAACTTAGCGGTTCGGGAAAAGAGATCGATAGAATAAGTACTAGGCTTTCAAAGAATAAGTCCTGGGGTTGATTTGCTCGACTAAAGGCGGTGATCCAGCATGGCCACGGTCAAATGACTGAAGTAAAAGAGTAAAAGTGTTATGTCAGTAGTTACCCAATTTTTTCTAACATCACAGACACTACGAGTGGTTTTCGTGGCCGTCGTAATCATAGTGAGTGAGAGAGAAACAGAGAGAGAGAGAGAAAGAGAGAGAGAGAAGGAAACATGGACTCCAGTTGTTGACTACTACTTTCTGTATTGAAACCGAAATGATAAAAAGTAAAGTTGACTGTGACCACAGCTGGATTTGAACTCCGATGCAGAGAACTAATACGAATTCTGCATCGGATGTTATCCATTGCTCTAACTATTCTGTCGATCCGCCGCTTTAACATAACAAATTATTCAACGTTGACTCTGAAATAATTTTGTTTTAAAATAAGATTGTCAGGGAGAAAGGGGCAATAGCTATGATCGTTGCAGACCCTCTCGTACTAGTAAGATTGATGTGACTGATGCTTTCTGATATCGCCCAGTTAATGTCTGCGAAAAAGGTAGGTATGAGTGAGGTGGCCGTTGAATGATGATTGGTGATCAAATTACGTAGAAGAGACCGAACTCTGCTAAAGTCTCCAAAGTCTAGTTTTTGGGCTGACCGTATAGAATCCTCTACACAGAATTGCAGAGAAGCTTAAGACCTCATATATGATTCATCAAGAGGGAAGAACTGCACAAAACATTGTTGAATTCACACTGTAACCGAAAAGTTTTAAGTTGAAAATCACAAAAAGTTAGAATCCTAAAGAAAATTTACGTAATCTTAATAACTTAATATTAAATTGTGCTTAAAGCTATTGAAGTGAGATATTTTAAGAACATGTTTTTGAATAACAATTCTAATTGAATAACTGATGTTTCTAAATGTTGTAATGTGGCGCTTGTTTAACTGAAAAAACCCATTTAAGACTGCGTGGAAGTTGTCTACTTAGAAGAGGAGACTACTTATTTACGTATGTATGTGCATGTGTATGTGCATGTATGTATGTATGTATCTATGTATGCATGTATGCATGTATGTATGTATGCATGTGTGTGTGGTGTGTATGTATGTATCTATCTATGTATCTATTATATATATATATATATATATATATACATTTAAATCCTTTTCAGTCATAGAGATTAACACAGAATATCTATCTATCTATCTATCTATCTATCTATCTATCTATCTATCTATCTATCTATCTATCT
Organism: Octopus sinensis; assembly: GCF_006345805.1. Lineage (NCBI taxonomy): Eukaryota > Metazoa > Mollusca > Cephalopoda > Octopoda > Octopodidae > Octopus > Octopus sinensis. Next base: position 125,470,199 of record NC_042997.1, on the reverse strand, counting down.
ATCTAGCTATCTATCTATCTATCTATCTATCTATCTATCTATCTATCTATCTATCTATCTATCTATCTATCTATCTATCTATCTGTCTCTTTGTCTATCTATCTATCTATCTATCTATCTATCTATCTATCTATCTATCTATCTATCTATCTATCTGTCTCTTTGTCTATCTATCTATCTATCTATCTATCTATCTATCTATCTATCTATCTATCTGTCTCTTTGTCTATCTATCTATCTGTGGAGTTCACTTTTCTCTCTCCCCCTCTCTTTCCCCCTCTCTATTTTGTCTGTTTCTCTCATATGCATGTACGTATGGTACACACACACACACACACACACACACACACACACACACACACACTCACACACACACACACACATATATGTATATACAAACACGCACATGTATGTATATATGGTGAACTGGTAGAATCTTTAGCGTGTCGGTCAAAATACTAGCGGAATTTCTTTGCTTTCTGAATTCAAATCAAGCCGAAGTCAACTTTGCCTTCCATCTCTTCGGTGTTGATACTGATTCAAGAACTGGGGTCAGTACTGAGTTAAGTATTAGGGGCCTGGATATAACCCTCTTGTTACCTCTTCATTCCTCACTGCGCCTAGCATTTATGTATACATAGCAGTAGTTAGTAGCCCAGCGGAATATAAAGTGTTGGTGTCATATCCATAGGGTATGTCTCCTCTTTGGTTTAACACTGTAAACACGAAGCCTTATGACTCTTTATGTTAAACGATAATCTGTTGACGCCATATCTATGCTAAAATGTTTTCTACTTTGAATTAAAGCTAAGGAAACTGAAGTCTTATGAAGTGATGTCTAAAGAAATTGGAAAATGATGTTTTTATTATGTAGGAAGAAAGAATTGATTATTTTGGAATCACTTTAAGAGATGTCTCAGATGTCTCATAAGAAAATAAATATTGGATCGTTTCTCTCGGAATTAATATTTCACATCTTAACGTTCGTTGAAGGCTATTGCTTTTGCACACGGTAGTTGCGTTTAGAAGACAGTTAATAGATAATAACACGAATATTGCTGATGCTGTTGTTGTTTAGGTCCAGGTCATCTTTGATCAAAGAGACAGACCTATGATGAAAGCCATTTCAAAAAGAATATCTCATCTCATCTTTTAATCAGACTTAGTACATCTTGGATTACATTATCTAATATGCTGTTTTTAAAGATTGATTTCAGTGTGTGATTTGCAGAAGATTTGGTTACTATTTCCGGCAGATTGAGCCTCCCTCGTTTACTCTTTTACACTTTTACTCTTTTACTTGTTTCAGTCATTTGACTGTGGCCTTGCTGGATCACCGCCTTTAATAGAGCAAATCGACTCCAGGACCTATTCTTTGTAAGCCTAGTACTTATTCTATCCTTCTCTTTTGCCGAACCGCTATGTTACGGGGATGTAACACACCAGCATCGGTTATCAAACGATGTTGGGGGGACAAACACAAACACACACACACAGACACACACACATATATATTTATATATATATATACATAAACATATATACGACGGGCTTCTTTCAGTTTCCGTCTACCAAATCCACTCACAAGGCTTTGGACGGCCCGAGGCTATAGTAGAAGACACTTGCCCAAGGTGTCACGCAGTGGGACTGAACCCGGAACCATGTGGTTGCTAAGCAAGCTACTTACTACATAGTCACTCCTATGCTTAGGTTAAAAGTAATAGAAGTAAACCATAGCGAACACATATGACCATTCTACACTCATCTGGAGTTATTTATCCTCTACAATAAGACTCGAATGCACGTAGCCTAGCAGTTAGGGTGTTGCACTAATGATCACAAGATCGTGGTTTCGATTCCCGAATCAAGCGGTGTGTTCTGTTCTTGAGCAAAGCACTTCATTTCATGTTGCTCTGCGATCACTGCAACATGTGACGTTTGCACACCGTGCACCTGTACAGGTAATGTCGATTTGATGGTAAGATTGAGCTAATATAATAATAAATAAGGCAGCGAGCTGGTAGAAACATTAGCACGCCGGGCGAGATGCTTAGGAGTATTTCGTCTGTCTTTACGTTCTGAGTTCAAATTCCGCCGAGGTCGACTTTGCTTTTCATCCTTTCGGGGTCGATAAATTAAGTACCAGTTACGCACTGGGGTCGATGTAATCGACTTAATCCGTTTGTCTGTTCTTGTTTGTCCCCTCTGTGTTTCGCCCCTTGTGGGCAGTAAAGACATAAGATTGAGCTAATATATAGCTCAAACATTTGATCTCTATAATCAAATCCTCTATGTAGGTTATTCAGCAAGACGTGGCGGAACCCTCACCCGTCGTCTACGACAGGAGAGTCCACTACAATTAGCCTGGTACGGTATAGTTATTTTTAAACATATTTTATACACAGAAACAACCCCCTCTTGTATATAACATTCAATGTTAGATATTCAATTAATATTTAATGTATTCTATACTCACCTTGAATTTACCACAAACTATTTAAAACACAATTCCTGTTTAACTACTGTAGATGCAGTTCTGTAAATTTTGAATTTTGATCTCTTTTTCGTAGTTTCTTGTTAGAAGTAAGAGCTTCTATCAAATTTATCGATTTAAAATAAAATAAATAACTACAAGAAATATGTGTTGTTATTTTATGACAGAATCGGTGTAGTAATCAATTGTGGTTTATCAGTTATATTCGATTTACAAGAGAATCTACTGATGTCAATAAAAACACACATCGCTAACAACAAATAACAATAATATCAGAGAAAATTACTTACATGTAAAAGCATTATTATATTAGAATTGTAAAAGGGTAAAAAAAAACGTCACCAAATTAGATTAGCGTTGTTTCATTATAAAGCGCCATTGTTAGCAAACCTCCATTTTACATTTGGTCATGCTCCATGTCTAGTTGTATTGCACATGGACAGTTTTTAATAAATGTAGCGAAAAGAAACTAGATTGCTCGCTTTTAATGTTGTTTATTAGTGTTTATCATTTCGAGGGTGACTGGTTTCATTATTGAACGGGAAGCAACAAAGAGAGGAATCGATAAAATTGCTTTTCTAAAATGAATAGATACCTCGAATTCCTCTTTGAACCGAAAGTAACATCTATCTCACCGTTGTAATACGTCAGCGCCGCCATAATGTCACCGATTCACTTCTCTACATCGACTTAATGGTTAAAAGATGTAGTAAGTAACATCTTTTGTCAAAGCAGCAAAAAAAAACCATACTTGTTGAATATTATTTACGATCGTTGATGCTGTTACTGACGTTGATATAAAGCTTCGTTATAATTTTCCCTGTTGTATTTTTGTGCTTTTGGTTTCGCTTCTCTTGTTGACATTGTCTTCGTTTTCTTAAATATATGAACGTTGCAATAATAACAACTCCCTATATCAGCAAGGTTATTAAGCAGCACCTCGTTGTCAAAGATTGGGTATTCGAGTTTGCTTGTTCTATTATTCAAAGATATTGCAAGTGAGATATGTTAACTATCTGAAGCAGAAAAAAACAAGGTGCAGGTTAAAAATCCACTACAACATAATACTGTATCATCAAATCCTAACCATGTAAGCATCATAGAATGCTTCTCTTTCTCTCTCTCTCCTCTCTCTCTCACTTTCTCACTATATATATATGTGTGTATATATATATATATATATATATATATATATATAGAGAGAGAAGAGAGAGAGAGAGAGAGACAGACAGAGAGAAAGAGAATGAGAGAGCGTATATATATATATATATAATATATATATATATATATATATATATATAATATATATATATATACACACACATACATACATAGACACGCACACGCACATACAGGAAAGAAACTTATTTTATTTCACACGGATAGCAATACAGAAAAACGAAGTTGAAAATGCACTTGGTGTTTTCTAGATGGTTTATTTTTAAAGACTTAACCGATTTATCTTTCAAAAGTTGTGTGAGAGAGAAAGACAGCTGCAACGTAGCCACATGGCCCCATGTCTTTCTATCTCACTTAACTTTGAAAAATCAGAAAAAATTGTGAAACCGGTCAGCCCATTAAAAATGAACTATCCAACAGACTCCAAGTGCATTTCAGCCTCTTTCATATATATATATATATTATATATATATGAATACACACACACACCACACACACACACACACACACACACACATATATATATATATTATATATATATATAGATATATATATATATATATATGTATGTATGTATGTGTGTATGTATGACTATATGCATATGTGAGTATATATATACATACACACACACACATATAAGTATATGTAGGCGTTGCAGCAGCTTGATGAGATGGCCCGGCATACTGAGGTGTGTGGAGTGATTATAGACGGCAGGACTAGAGTGGGACTTGTCAAGAGGGAGCGGTTCTGGTCTGAGTCAAGTGAACAAGAACAGCGGAAGTTACGCGAACAACAAGTAAGGCAGCTGGAAGACTAGGGGCGTCTGGGTCACGCAGCGCAACAAGCACGGCAAGGTCGGTTGCTAAATTGGAATGATGTCGAAAAGCTGGAGTTGAAGTGGTCTGAATGATGGCGGTTGAGTGCAGTGCGTTTGAAAGCTCTGATCTAGATAGTGTATGATGTGCTTCCATCTCCAGCAAATCTCAAAAAATGGGGTGTCCAATAGAATCTACAGTGCCACTCGTGTGTAAAGTATGGTAGTCTCAAACACATGCTGTCAGCTTGCCCAAAAGCACCTCAATCTGGATGGTATACATTTAGACATAGTTTAGTGCTAAACGTTGTTGCTTCAAATGCAAGAGCGAGTCAAGTGCCCGAACTGAGCTTGCGCAAGACAGCATTTCTGAAGCAAGGTGTGATGTCAAAGAGACAGAAACCTCGGCAGGCCGAAGACAGAAAATGGGAGGTGTTCGTGGACAAGCCATTGCCTGAAAGCATCGTGGAGTCAGCACTCCAGCCCGACCTGGTTTTGGTAGATGAGAGTCAGAGCCATGTGGTCCTTGGGGAGCTTACTGTGCAATGGGAGTAGAGCATTGCTGAGGCCCATGATTAGAAGCTGTTGGGCTATGAAGAGCTGGTAGCTGAGATTCGGGAGAAGGGTTACATCTATGAGATGATTGCGTTCGAGGTCGGCTGCAGGGGTTTCCCCGCAGCTTTTCTCAGATGGTTTCTGAAGGTGGCTGCTGTGACTGCTGTGAGGAAGACCATCAAGGAATGTGGGGAGAAAGCAGTTGAGGGTAGCGCTTGGATTACCAGGAGGTTTATGAATGCGTATATGGCCACAAAACCGTCATGAGTCCGGTTGCAACGCAATACGTCCTGCTGCTGCGAGCCCACCGTGTGGAGAAATACTGAGCTTAATGGGCCGAACTCTTGTCGAAGCACAGTGCTCAACTGATGATTGCAGCCGGACGAGAAATGGATCACTCTGTGTTTTCTTCTATTATATATATATATATGTAACATGCAAGTAAATTAATATTAATTACATCCATTTCTTCTTGTTTTTCCCCAATACTGATAATTTCAATATTCCTGAACATATACCAATGTTTTTCGCGTTAAGTGATACGGATTATATTATATGATCCCTAATGAGGATATGACTTCTCGAATTAACTATATATATATATGTGTATGTGTGAGAATGTATGTATATAAACATATATATATATATGTATATATATATATATATATATATATATATATATAATAATATATATAATATATTATATATATATATATATATATGTAATATATATATATATATTCATATGCATATGTAAAGAATATGAGGAGTACGCTATAGGTACGCTATGTAAGTGTTATAATTGGTCATCCGTTAGGTTTCAAGTTCACAGCTGAGGCTGGAGCTAGGGATCCATAGTAGGCTTTCGAGTAAGCAGGTATATCTTAGAGGATAAAGGACAAGACCAAGGCAGGACGAGTAGTATCTCAGCTCATTTCGAATATTTAATTAATGTGTATGTATGTATCGCCTTAAGGAAGAGACTTTCATTCCTTTTGGGTAAATCTTATGATTACGTGCTTAGGTAAGATATGATTGTGATATCTTGAACTAAAGCTTACCTCTACAAATCCCTAATTAAAAAATTGATTGAAAATGTTCAAGCAAATCTGGATGAAGATAGATCTCACAGAGAATGTGAAAGTAAACAGATTTGGCATGGATTAATATTGGAATAAAATTATCATTAGAGTTCTGTCAACAGTTCTCATCAAGGTATAACGGTGGTAATAAATTTCTGGGAGCTACATATAAGTAGTCTTCTCCAAAGATATATATATATATATATATATATATATATATATATATATACACATACTCTTTACTCTTTTACTTTTTTCAGTCATTTAACTGCAGCCATGCCGGAGCACCGTCTTTAGTCGAGCAAATCGATCCCAGGACCTATTCTTTGTAAGCCTAGTACTTATTCTATCGGTCTCTTTTGCCAGACTGCTAAGTTACGGAGACGTAAAGACACCACCATCGGTTGTCAAGCGATGCTGGAGGGACAAACACAGACACACAAACATGCACACACACACACACCACACACACACACACACACACACACATATATATATATAAACATATATACGACGGGCTTCTTTCAGTTTCCGTTTACCAAATCTACTCACAGGACTTTTGTCGACACGAGGCTACAGTAGAAGACACTTGCCCAAGGTGCCAAGCAGTGAGACTGAACCCAGAACCATGTGGTTCGTAAGCAAGCTACTTTCTACACAGCCACTCCTGTGCCTATAACGTAAAGACTGACGAAATACTGTTAAGTATTTCACTTGATGCGCTAACGTCTCTGCCATCTCGCCGACTTTATTTACACACACACACAGACACACACACACACACACACACACACACACACACACACACACACACACACACATACACACACGCACACACACACACATATTACTTTTAATCCAATATTAATCCATGCTTAATCTGTTTACTTTCACATCCTCCGTTAGATCTATCTTCATCCAGGATTGTTTTGAATATTTTCTGTTAATTTTTTAATTAGGGATTGGTAGATGTATCATGATCATATCTTAGCTCAGCATTTAATTTCATAAGATTTAGTCAAAAGGAATGAAGGTTTCTTCGTTAAGACGGTATTCACGGCTTATAGACAGCCAAGATGAGTAGGCATCAGAAATACTCACAGAAAGAGAGCAGATTGTATCATATTATGATCAAAACATTGCATACACGACACCTCGGTCTCCGTAGATGTATATGATTATCGCAAGAAGAAATAATTAACTGAGAATAGATGTAGTATCTCTGTAAATATAAGTTCTTCGTGGGATCAAATTGTTATGTTTAAGTTGATTGAAAGTAGAGACGATGATAGAAGATTTAACAATTCTGCTATAAAAGGGAGCCTCTCCAAGACGGAGACTCTGTTTCAGGGGTTCTCAACCATTTTTTGCCTAAGGTCCCCTTTGATTATTATGTTATTTAAGTATGTGCCTCTGTGTGCGCGCGTGTGTGTGTGTGTGTGTGAGGAGCCTCATAGCTATTCAATGTCTAAAAACTCCTATTATATTTTTTATGATTCAATATTATTAGTAATTGCATTAAAATGTTTAAATACTTGATGCTTTGTAGAAATATAACCAGCTTATTGCAAATAAATTTTAGCAGTAAAATCTTATGTGGATCCCCAAAGGCCACATGGACTCCAATTGAGAACTACTGATCATTTGCTAGATATAACAGCCAAAAATCTTTCAGCTTACACCCTGGCTTGAAAGTCATAACATGCCGGCGGAAAATAACATCACTAGGTGAGACAAGCTGACACTGAATTAGCTTCGCTGATTGACAGATGACGGAATCATTTAGAGAATGCGTGGGCTGAGACTACGCGCCTTCATTGGTCAGTTAAATTTGAGACAGTGTCACGTGACAACTTGCTGGGGCTGCCTGCAGCCTTGCAGCAGTTATTTAAAGGGAAAAAATTGACGCTACATCGAAGAGGCCAGGGAACAGTAGAAAGAAGAAATGCACCCAACACCAGAGCTGAAGACACCTCCGAAAGTGGGGTGGAGGGCGCTACGTCAAAATGGTAGAGGAGTACGTGCCGAAACCGGACGTGGTTCCTCCTGATGATGTCTTGAGCTAACTGGATCCTATAAAGGAGCTGTTGTGGTAGCAGACCACGAAATACGGTTTCAAATGTACTTCTAAAAGAGATGGGATAGTCACTGCTAGAACGTCATTGAACATAGGTTCACTCAACCAGGAAAGATATGGCTCTAAGCAAAGTCATCAACAAAAATTCGACTATATTCCTGAAATTTTATCATCATATATTTTTTTGTGAGAACTGGATAATGGTCGGCGGCAACTTTTACATTAGATAACGGTCTGAATGATTTGAGATAGGTAACTAAAGACGATATGGCGAAACGGAAAAACTGGATTTTGTTCAAATCATAAAGAATAGGAGTAAAAAGAATAACCAAAAGTTATATTTGTTTCACATTATGCAAACTTTGCAAACTGTAATGATAAAGGCCGACCTGGATAATTATTTTAACAAGTTTAATAATAAAAATACACGTAAGAAATTCTGTTAAATTCTCATCATCCAGAGTCGATCAAATAACTGCCAGGGGCATTCTTTCAGAAATTCAATCTACAAGATTTTAATCTCTAATTCTAAACTTTAGATTCTACATCACAATCGAAATTGTCCCTTAATCTGCTGTGAAGGTCCCTGCAGCCACAAGTGAGCATATTTAGTCCCAAAATGACTATTAATTTCCGCTTCAGTCTTTCCATCTTAACAATGTTTCATTAACAATTAGTAATTATCAAGAAGCCATTACAATATGTTGGGGGTATTATGGAGAAATGCATGAACGTTACAAATCATGGCTTTTTTCCTTTCGAAAGATAGGGGATCTTGTTTGGGGAAAAAATCTATCTCTTCATCCTTTAAGGTGTGCAGGTGCATGCGCACCCAAACGCACAACCACATCATTCATACACTTACCGCTTTTATTAAATTTAACCGAGTCCATCTCAATGGATACTGTTGCGATCAGTGTTCTTATAAAGAGGTATCCCCACAACGCATGCACGCGCAGACACTATACATACATACATACATACATACATACATACATACATATATACACACACACACACACATATATATATATATATATATATATATATAATATATATATATATATATATATATGTATATATATATATATATATATATATATATTATATATATATATATATATATATATATATATAAATGGATGTGTGTATTTTTCGTTTGTTTACAATTAACACGGAAAAATAAACAGCTACCAGGGCAGCAAAAAATCACACAAGTAATAAGAACGTAACACCCTGTTTGTAAAGGTAGAAACTCCAGGTTGATGTGAAATATTTTGTATAATATATATAAATAAATAAATAAATGGAGTTAAACGTAGGTGTTATTCAATTTCTTTTACTTCCGACATATGTTTCGAAGAAAACACTGATATTATTCCAAAGGAATAAAATTATGTAAACCAATGTAATCTTCTCATCCGGGAAAGAAATAAAGAAACCAAACTCATCAATAAGAAATTTTAACAAAATGTGATGGATGTGTATAATGATGAACGGAACGCTATTAAGTGTTCTTAAAAATCGTTAGAGGATATAACGTCAAAGGTAGCCTATAGAAAGAGAAGGGATAAAGGAAAGAAATAAGGAGAAAACTAATAAAGGAGAAATATAGAGCGATATGTGAATTAAAATAAAAGCTTAAAGGCTTGGAAAAATGTAAGTGTAAATGTAAGAAGAAAATCAATGTTTAAATTATATATAATGGTAGATATCACTTATATGAATTAATGGTGTTTCTGCCAATGATTACATCGATAAGCACACTCTATAACCGTGTTTCCAAGGGGATTCTTAGAAATTAGAATAGAAAATAGTTCACTGTTACAGAGTTGGCAGAATTCTTTGCCTTTTTCATATGGGAATGAAATGAAGAGAATCAGCCATTCTAAATTAAATTCTTTATTATGGTCTTTTAGATACCAAATTAATTTACTAAGCCCTGTACTGTTGCGTTTAGTACTATCCCTAAATGTAGACTAATGATTAGAAATTCTTTTATATAACTGAGAATATACCTATATAAAAAAAGACATCTGTACCTGAAGTAATTTTACACTGGTATATAGAGTTTTAAAACTTAGAATTACTAGACATAAACTTAATTCTGTTGGAATTGACTTCAGAGACAATAACTTTGTTATTAATATTTCTATAGGAATGGTTGGTAATTGCTAAATTAATGTTAGTATTAGTAATTGGATTCTTATTTAACAGACTATTATGTGAAGAGTTAATTTGTGAGAGATTTTTTTCTATTAGAAAAAACAATCCTAACCGTTTGTGAGTTGATAATCGAGTAATACGCAAACGAAAGACTTATTAATAGTTCTATGCTATTATGATATTTGAACAAGCATATTTATAAAATACGCCATGTATCTAAAAGCAATATTTCAAACTCTATTTATGTGTTACACACACACAAACGCGCGCGCGCACACACACACACACGCACATACATACATTCACTTACATCATTCACACTCACATACACACAAGTACTCTCACATGGCGACGAGCTTGCAGAAACGTTAGCACACCGGGCGAAATGCTTAGCGGTATTTCGTCTGCCGTTGCGTTCTGAGTTCAAATTCCGCCGAGGTCGACTTTGCCTTTCATCCTTTCGGGTTCGATAAATTAAGTACCAGTTACGCACTGGGGTCGATGTAATCGACTTAATCCCTTTGTCTGTCCTTGTTTGTCCTCTCTGTGTTTAGCTCCTTGTGGGTTGTAAAGATATAGGTATTTCGTCTGCCGTTACGTTCTGAGTTCAGATTCCGCCGAGATCGACTTTGCCTTTCATCCTTTCGGGGTCGATTAAATAAGTACCAGTTACGCACTGGCGTCGATGTAATCGACTTAATCCCTTTGTCTGTCCTTGTTTGTCCCCTCTATGTTTAGCACCTTGTGGGCAATAAACAAATAAGTACTCCCACACGCACACTTACGTGCGCTTGATACATGTACCGAGAGATGGGGTGTGCTGTAGAATAATATGTAAAGCTATGGTGAGGCTAAATCCATACTCTGTTTTAATTCTAGATACTGACGCACGTCCGCATGACTTAAGCCACTCAAATCTGGAGCATTGCTTAATTCTATTTTTGTTGTCATATGAAACTTTGAATTTTGCCTAAAACATACTTCTTCTATGTGTTTACGTGATTATGTCTGACTATGTTTGTTATTTCTTTGTTCTGTCTGAAGTGAAATAATGCACAGTTATGTGCTACTCGAAAATAACACGTGATAGAGATTCCCTGCGTGTATAATATCGGTTTCATGTTTTGACAGAGGCTCAGCTATTTCGGGGAAGGGGTAAGTCGATTACATCGACCCCAGTACTCAATCGGTACATATTTTATCGACCACGAAAGGATGAAAGGCAATGTCGACCTCAACGAAATTTGAACTCCGAATGTAAAGACGGACGAAATGCTGGAAAGCATTTTGCCCGCCGCAGTAACAATTCTGACAGCCCGTCGCCTTAGCGTGATTAGGATATTAACATTATTTACAATTTACTTAACGACCATACACAAATTTGTTAACGATTCAGAACCATAATATGATCCAATTAAAAGTTAACATGGATAACCTAATGACGGTAATAAATACTGATTTAGAAGCCCCTTTATCTATCCATCATTGATGGAGAATCTAAGCTAATCCATTTCTGGAGAACAGTAAAAAGTAATACCACAGCGTCGACACGTAATATCTCGTAACTGTACCAATACACAACACTGCTAAACAAATAAATAATATTATCAAACCATAAAGGCTAACGATTTCTTTGAGATTTAAGAAGACACCAAAGGTTGGCAGGATCACTAAATGCCAAACACAATGGAAACCGCATTAAATAGTGTACACAAACGGCCAGGATTAATACCACTTACGATAGCAGCTAATATACTGAAATAATTAGTGTCCTTTATAAAACTGAAGTATCATTTTACTGTCCGCTAAGCAAATTATATTAGCAACTGGATGGAGTAACCATGGGTTTTCTTCTAGGGCTTACATTCGCAGCTTTCTACGCAGTAACAATAGAAACAAAATGGTACCACTACATAAACATACGATAAACATCAGGTTAGGTGGACGATATACTCGTAGTTATGCCCACGGCAGAAGACTCTGAGAAATTAAAGAAGACGTAGAAAATAACCCGTATTAAAAAATTGAGCAAAGAGAATGTATAGTACAAATAAAATTCCTAGCAAATACAATGGCTCCATTTCTAGATAAAAAACGGAAAGTATTCAGACAGAAAAAAGAAGATGCATCTCATCAATGTACACCACAGATACACATAAATGCATATATTTACATGGAGACAGAATGTGCATTACAGATACTAAATGTCAGCAGTAAAAAATCCCTCTACATACGAAGTACAAGATAAAGAAATCCACAGAATAAAAGAAATACTAATCAGCAACGGTTATTGCAACAAACTAATAGACGAAGCCATAAAAACTAGAACACAAATACAACGTCACAGACGTAGCAGCCATCATACCTATTAAAAATACACAAACCACACATAAAGTGTATTATGTGAATCAAATGTATACTAAATATATGAACACATTATCAAAAATCTCATAAAACAGAACACAAAATGTATTAGAGCAGACCATAAATTGATACTAATAATATAATATAAAAACATTAAATTTGAAAGAAAAAAACCAACTCCTATCGACAACAAAGCACATGCATGTAAATCTGACGAAGACACACACACATACACACACATACTGATATATATATATATATATATATATATATATATATATATATATATATATATATATATATATTCTTTTATTTGCTTTCTTTTACAGTCATTTGACTCCGGCCATGCTGCAGCACCGCTTTTAGTCGAGTAAATCGACCCCAGGACTTATTCGCTGTACTTATTCTATCGCTCTCTTTAGCCGAACCGCTATGTGACGGGGACGTAAGCACACCAGCATCGGTTATCAAGCGATGTTGGGAGGAACAAACACAGACAATACACACACATATACGACGGGCTTCTTGCAGTTTCCGTCTACCAAATCGACTCACAAGGCCTTGGTCGGCCTGAGGCTATAGTAGAAGACACTTGCCGAAGGTGCCACGCAGTGACACTGAACACGGAACCATGTGGATGGAAAGCAAGCTACTTTCTACACAGCCACTCCTGCGTCTCTCTCTCTCTCTCTCTCTCTCTCTCTCTCTCTCTCTCTCTCTCTCTCTGTGCCTTTCTCTCTCTCTATATATAGATCATGTTGAATCATACATACATACTCACATACATGCACATATGTATATGTATGAAAGATATATATGCATATTTGCCCTGTCTATGCGTAACCTAGCGGCTAGCTACGATGTTCAGCTCACGAGCATAATGTCAGAGTTTCAATTTCTAGACCAAACGGTGCGTTGTGTCCTTGAAGAGGGCAAGCACGTTTGCCTTGCATAGAGTGAGCTGAGAAGGAGAGGATTACTTTACAATTATAATTTTTAATGGTCATATGTATCTAACATTATCAGTCTGTATCTAACATAATTAATATTTATTGACCAACTACGGTTGCGAGCAGGCAGAGTTGTTAGCGCGCTGGAGAAAATTGCTTGGCAGCATTTCGCCCGTTTTTGTTTTAAGTTCAAGTCCCGCCGAATTCGAATTTGCCTCTCTCCTTTCGGGTTGATAAAATAAGTACCAATTGAGTGCTGGGGTCGATGTAATTGACTTACTCCTTCCATCAAATTCACTGGCCTTGTGCTAAAATTTGAAATCAATATTATCTAGCTAACTATGCAGTCGTTCGAAGAGTGAGAAACAAGACCTATATTTTCCGGAAATAACACCCTATTGTCTTAAAAAGACGCATAAAAGCCATAGTAAATAGCAAACACTATAGTCTTTGATCTACTTAAAGAAAAAAAAAGACAAAAAATAACAAAAAACATTAAAAATACATGGAATAATGGTGATTGGAGTTTCTTTAATCATAGGTCAGTCCGATTAGAGTTGATTTGAGTCTAACCCCAACAATATCAATGCTGAGGTCAATCATTTCGTTATTGCTTCCTGTGAATGACCATTGTCCATTGGCTGGAATATATTTCGTGTTTTATGAATCATAATTACATATTCTTCCCTGCTGTAGCCAGCTATAAATCTACAACTCAGAAGCGGTAGGTGTATATTGTATTTACCAGTATAAAATACTCACATTTAAAAATTTTAAATGCATCAAAATGTTAAAATGTTGTCCTACGTCCAATGGAGCCGTATTAAATCTGAAGTCATTTTTGCATTTCATACTTTTCATATGTTTGGCAAAAGAGACGGATAAAATAAGTACTAGGCTTACAACGAATAAGTTCTGGGGTCGATTTGCTCGACTAAAGGCGGTGCTTCAGCATTGCTGCAGTCAAGTGACTGAAACAACTAAAAGAGTAAAAGAGTAAAAGAATAATATAATATTGGTTTCAAATTTTGGCACAAGCCCAGCAATTTAGGAGAGAAGATAAGTCGATTACACCGATCCAAGTGCTCAACTTTATTTTATCGACTCCAAAAAAGACGAAAAGCAACATCAACCTTGGCGGAATTTGAACTCAGAATGCAAAGACGGACGAAATACCTATTTCTTTACTACTCACAAGGGGCTAAACACAGAGGGGACAAACAAGGACAGACAAACGGATTAAGTCGATTACATCGACCCCAGTGCGTAACTGGTACTTATTTAATCGACCCCGAAAGGATGAAAGGCAAAGTCGACCACGACGGAATGTGAACTCAGAACGTAACGGCAGACGAAATTTGGCTACGCATTTTGCCCGGCCTGCTTAACGATTCTGCCAGCCTGCCGTCTTTGCTACCTTGCTGGGAAACAGGAGTTTTGTCGTCTGATGTTGAAGACATGTTTCCTACTAATTCGGGGGTGTTGATTTTAAAAATGAAAGCCATTTTGCTGTATCACGTCAAGATTTTTCACAAACTGAGATGTCCATTTTTCAACATTTCTGGTATTGTCACCATTTCTGAGGATAGATTTGACTTCATCAAATGCGAACCCATCTACGGAGTTAGAAATAACCTTGAAAACGTAGTTTTTCTATGTCGTTTAAATTGAATACAACTGCAAAAGTGAAAATAAAAGTGATGATTTAAGTATCTTTAGTAAATAAAAAGTATCAAACCTGAGCAACTTCCAGTATTTTCAAACTAACCAGTTTCAAATGTCATGATGATGACAGAAATGTCCTTTATACAATTAGATGTTAAGAAATAACATATTTTTCTGACCCTAGACACCATACGTCTCATATTTGCGGAATTTATTTGCAGATATGCCCATGCTTTGCTTAATTTAGTGTGACTATCATTGCAAACTAGAAGAGACATATTTTGCTGAACTTTAAACTGTTTCTCATGAAAATTAGTATTTTGAATGTGCCCTTAATGTTTTGATTGTGAGGTCACATGTGTCAAGGTCACTTCGTTAAGCGTTGTCAAAGAACCTTAAAAAGAATTTCATGATATGTATGCTCTTTATGGAACTTTGCCATCACAAATCTGCATTTGTTTACTTTATAACTGTTGACTATTCTGAAAATGCTTTCCTAGCTGACAACTGGCTTGAACATGTTTTGTGTTTCAGAAATATGGCCAGTTTTGAGAGAAGAGAACGTAAAAATAGTCTCGATGTCTTCTGCTTATTTCTGGATCAGGCACTGAAACAAAATCACAGATTTTATGAAGAAACGTTACCTTACTTCCTGACTTATTTTAGCATGAAACTAGGTGACAAGACAAAGTTTGGGCATCCCATATAGTGTGCAAAACGTGTTGAAACTCTGAGACAGTGACTGCTTCAAATACTTAAGCAGACAGTTTCCAGCTTTGTCTTTTGAGAAAAGTAAGTTTGGAGTGTTTGATGGGCCTCATATCAGGTGACTATTGTAGGATGAGGTATTTTTGGAGATCATGTCTGGCATTGAAAAAGAAGCATGGAATACTTTCGTTACAGTTGTATCTGAAGTCATTAAATTATGAAAAACTTGTGCTGACACTGTTGATCAGTTTTCAAGCACTGGGCTGCAACACGAATGTAAATGTACACTTCCTGCACAGTCCTCTGGACTACTTCCTTGAAAATCCTGAGGCAATAGTGATGAGCAAGGAAAAAGATTCCACCAAGACATTGAGAACATGGGGACTAAGTATCAAGGCAGGTTAACACCAACATGGTGCTGTCTACTGATGATCACTGCAAAGAGACTGTCATGATGAAATTTATTCATATAAAGTAACAAAGAGAAAGTACATTCCTTGAGTAGTTCAAACTCCATTTTGACATAAATATCTATTCTAAGATGCGTAATTAAACATTCGGTGTAATATATCTGTTAGACTATAAAAAGTACTATTTGGTTTGTGTTCGTTTCTTATTTCAGTCTCGCATTTAATGGCAAAATTGACATTTTTTGGTTAAAAAAAAAAGAATGAATTCCTGTTTAACAAAAAACTTGATGTGATAGAAAATTTCTGGGGCATTTCTGAACCCAACACCCTCAAGTAAAGTAGGACTAATTGTAAAAAGCGAGACAACTAAGAATTTTTTTGAAATGTTCCCCAGTGTAATCCTTTCAACTGGAGGCACAAGGCCTGAAATTTGTGGGGAGGGGTCTAGTCGATTACATCGACCCAAGTGTTTCACTTGTATTTAATTTATCGACCCCGAAATGATGGAAGGCAAAGTCGACCTCGGCGGAATTTGTACTCAGAGCATAGCGACGGGCGAAATACCTATTTCTTTACTACCTACAAGGGGCTAAACACAGAGGGGACAAACAAGGACAGACAAAGGAGTTATCTATCTATCTGTCTGTCTATCTTTCTGTCTGTCTGTCTATCTATCTGTCTATCTGTCTGTCTCTCTGTCTGTCTATCTATCTATCTATCTATCTATCTATCTATCTATCTATCTATCTATCTATCTATCTATCTATCTATCTATCTATCCACTCATCCATCTTTAGCGATTCTGTCCTCTATATTTAGTAACTATTCATAAAACCGGATATACTGTTTCCAACCCAGCACCATTAAATTGTTAATTCAGAGAGCTACAACCAAAACAAATCTATGTTACCATTTCTGGCAATGTTCCTCTGCCCTATGCATACATTAGAGTGCGACTTACTGGTACAAAGTGTTCTTTGATACTTTAAGACTGGGAATAGAGACGTCTGCATCATGATTCTAACTTGAGGACAATGCCCCATAAATCTAGACAAATCATTGTCTGGATATGCTAAAGACCCCACCCTACCCTCTGCGCTACCTACGTACCCACCCCAATCATAAAATAGCCACACCCCACACCCATACATAACAAACAATATATAACACATCATAGATTTTAGAAGTATTAAGTTTTTATCTTTTTAGACTTGGCTTTATCCAAAACTTTTATATGATTTAAGAGATTCTTCAAATGGCCTTTTCTGATTGAATATTCATATCGTTTTCACACATACATACCCACACACACACACACTCATACTTATACGCATATACATACATACATACACATACACGCATGCATACACACATTCACACATACAAGCTCCTTAGTACACACATACATATAAGCTTATATGTGCAGTCCCACATATATAAGTGTATGCATATTAATGTGTTCACACAAGCACGCACTGATTAGTACACACATGGATATATGTTAATGTATATATAAAGATACATATATGTGTATATGTTGTATACATCTTGATATAATGGGAGAGAGATAGATAGAGAGAGAGAGAGAGAGAGAGAGAGAGGAAGTGGATGAGTGATAGAGAGAGATAAAGATAGAGAGAGAGAGAGGATGAGTAAGAGAGAGAGAGAAAGAGAGAGAGGAGGATGAGTGATAGAAAGAGAGAGAAAGGGCGAGAGAGAGGAGAAGTGGATGAGTGATAAAGTGAAAGAGAAAGGATGGGTGATAGAAAGAGAGAGAAGATGAGTGACAGAGAGAGATAGAGGTAGATAGAGCGAGAGAGAGGATGAGTGATAGAGAGAGATGATGAGGGAGAGAGAGAGAAGGGATAAGCGATAGAAAGAGAGGGGAAGTGGATGAGTGAGAGAGAGGGGCGAGAGAGAGGAGAAGAGAGAGGAAGCGGGAGATAGTGAGAGATAGACAGAGATTGACAAATAAATGTGCTTTTAAATATGAGTCTATATATTTCGATACATGTACATATGCACACACGTACACAATGTATATATGCACACACGTACACACATACACACACACGTACACACGTATGTATTTGTATACAGTTTTAATTTATCACCGTTTAAGTTGCAATAGAGTTAAAATCGAGAATTTTGCATTTAAAATTTACGGTGGTAATCTATAAGAGGGAATGACAAGATGGAAGTTAACGATAAAAAAAATTACACTCCACGAAAGACCAATTTATATTCTATACATCAGTGAAAAATATTTCTTTTTCTTTCCTCCGAACCTATTAGTTACAAGATATAATCGTTCCAGTGAAGCTATGTAGATAGAAAATATTGATATGCGTTATTCTATGCTAAGTTATGTGCTATTAATACAAAATATGAAGGAAACGGGATTCGCTTGAGATATCAAAGATAAAACTTCTTTATCATATACCATTCTACCCTTCTTATTTGCATCTTATGTTTCATAAATGCCAGAACTTTAAATTTAACATAATATCCACATAGTGAAATTACTATAAGGAGAAGTCAAAATCAAACCCTGGGTCAAACAACAACAGCTAGCCTTGTAAAAGAGTCATTTGTCTTAGTAAAATGACAAATGACGTCACAAAAGTGCATTATATGTGTTTTTTTTAATAATGTTTTTCTGTTTTAGCCAGTATATTTATTTCTGGTTATCGCTTGCTTCGATCCATTTGTATTGACTCAATTAAGAGGCACTGGAAGTTTTTCGGTTACTTTCTCAGGGAAGCCGTGACGTTTAAGAATTTTAGAGAAGACAAAATGTGGGTTTTAATGTTTCTTAAGGATATTAATAATGGTTTCAAGCATTGGCACAAGGCCAGCAATTTCGGAAGAGAGATTAAGTCGATTACATCGACCCCTGTGTCCATGTGGTATTTATTTTATTGATCACGAAAGGATGAAGGGCAAAGTCAATCTCAGCGGAATCTGAACTGAGAATGTAAAAACGGACGAAATATTGCTAAGCATTTTGCCCGGGGTTCTAACGATTCTGCCAGCTCGCTCCCTTTTTAAGGATCTACTATAATAATACTCTTGTGTCACAACATGTGAATGGGAAAGGACGGAGCGATAGGTGAATAAGGAAGGAAGGGGTGATGGCAAACTTGGTAGTGGGATGATGGAAGTTCTACGGTGAAAAAAAAAATCAAAACGGCGTTTCAACTCTGTGTGAGTATACGTGTGTATATGTAAAAGGGAGGTATGTCAAAGCTTGTGTGTGTGTGTGTGTGTAATGGAAGTGGGATGGGGAACATTCAACCCTGAAAAGGAAAGTCAAACAGCGTTTCACCTCTGTGTGAGTATATGTGCGTATGTGTGTGCGTATACAAGTTATGTGGACCAGAGTTCTTTTAACAACAAACGATGATCGATGTCACATCTCAAAAGACAACCACTAGATAACATTGACAAGTGTATTAATTTGATTTGTCATCCATATTCTATCTTTACTCCTTATCTCTCTATATATAAAGCTGAAGTTGTCTGTGTATGGCAGATTTGGTAGCCTTCAACTAACACTATCTTCTCCGAGACCATGCGGCGCAAGTTGACCAAAATTGAAAGTATGATAGAATAAGGCTTGCTCTTCCTTCCGTAGAAGAAAAAATTCAAATCGGACCATGTTAACACCAAAAATTATTTACATCAAAAAGGTGTTTTTTTTCTATGAAAATCCCTATTTTTAAAGATTTTTTGACTGCTGTGTCGCCATTTTTCGGTGTATTTCAACCAGAAAAATGTTCACTTAAAGAGAATAACAAGCTACATAATGCAATATTTTTACTTTTCAAAAATTCCAATTCTAAAGGGTCGAAATAAACCCGAGCAACGCTGGGTGATACTGCTAGTCTATATATAAAATACTACAATTAGCCGCAGATTTTTGACGGCACATGGCCAGCTTAGTATTAATAATAAAGTGCTATCGGTTATATTAACGAAACTGACACTAGAGAATTGAAATCTGGTATGTCGTCAGCTTCGCCAGACATTGCCTCATGAACTGTATACTTTGGAATTTTCAATTCAATCAAAATTCGAAATTTTTTAAAAAACAAAAGCAATAATGTTTATATGTAATTTGCGCTCTGCAAAAGTAATTATCAAATTACCTTCAAAGCCACATTACTCACAAACGCAGTTTCCGTTATTCTCTTTGTCCTCCTTCACAATTTCTGCGAAAGCCAAGTCGTTGCACATGACGTGTACGGGAAAGCCTAACTTTTTTGTCGAGGGATCATATGCCCCATTATTAGACTATTTTCCTTATATATGACGGTACACTCGCATACATTATATGCATTTGCATATCTATCGATCTATCTATCTATCTATCTATCTATCTATCTATCTATCTATCTATCTATCTATCTATCTATATATGAATACACATACAAACATATATGGTGGCACACGTACACGAACGTATATACTCATACTTACGTGCGTGTTGGTTAAATTCGATTTTAAATATTTTATACTTACCCACAACAGTGTATATATATACACCACAAGCTCTGTAAATATTAAGTTGAGGTATCATACAATTACAATTTTTCTCTTTGTGTATAAAATATATTCTACAGCGAGCGAACAAGTACAGCTTTAACCCATACTCGGAGCTATAAATATTAATATTTCTGAAATCACATCACAACTGATGTTCAAAGCAAAATCTACCGAATAACTTTGTAAGCAAGAGATGAAAGTAATATATATTTACATAATACTTTATTTATATAATAACAACACGCAAGGTGTGAAAGAAGCAAGAGTGAAATGGCATCCCTGAATCAGCCCGAAGGTGTGTGGGGAACAGACGGAAATAAAGGCGGTGACAAATCCACGAGATTATCAGAAGCCGATATGAAGGGCACATAAGATAGACTAACTCAATAATATGAATATAATACTTTCAGCAACAGTTGAAAGTAATTTATAATTATATAATATCATGCAGACTGGAAGTTGTGGATGAGTTTACTTTTCTTAGATCTAAGGCTGGAAGAAGTGGAAAGCGCTCAAATGTCATTAAAAGAAGAGCTCTTGAAGCTGGCATCATGGGATCATGGGACTATGGAAAATTGCGAAATATAAAGGAACGTTGCTGAGGGAAAAAGAAGGATTTTAAAAATCAATGAGGTACCAATGATGTATGTATGTGAAAGTTTGTCAAATAACAAAGAGAATAGAGAGAAAATGGATTTGTACAAAGTGTAAATCAATCATCACCGGTGCTATACAAAGAGTAGCATTGGTGATTACTGAGAATAATGTGAACGGGAATAAGAACAAACAGGTGAATAGGAAATCATGTGAAAACTCAAAGCATTTCTGGAAGCGATAATGATTTACCTTGCTTTATTTGTTTCAGTGATTGGACAGCACCCGTGCTGGAGGCATCGCCTTGCAGGGATGTTAGTCGGATAAATCGGCTCCATTACCACTTTTCCTTTCTTAAGTCTGGTGCGTATTCTATCAGTCTGTTTTGCCGAACCGCTAGGTAAACGGGAAATTGGGACGTAAACAAACCATCACTGGTTGTCAAGCGGTGGGGGAAAACATACACATACATGCATATATATATATATATATATATATATAATATATATATATATATATATATAATATATATATATATATAATATATATATATATATATGCATGTGTGCGTGTGTGCGTGTGTGCGTGTGTGCGCGTGCTCCAGCATGACCGCAGTTGTATGGTTGAAACGAGGAAAAGAATATATATATATATATATATATATATATAATAATAATAATAATAATAATAAGACTAAATAATTTCTTCGATGGTTTTTCAAAAAAACCAACAATTATTTACTGGTAGATTTCGGTATGTAAATATAACCATTAGCGGCAGGAACTTCTGTGAAGTTCAGTATATATTGTATATAAGTAGAAGGGGCAGGTAAAAGGTTGCTTTGCCGCATACCGAAAGAATTAGAAATAACAGTCGGAGGGTGTTTATTTCTATTTTCTACAAGTGGGGCTCCACATACGACATAACCCTGTAATTAACATAAGCAAAACAGAAGGAATAATTAACGAAAACAAAGCCTAAGGAACTATATATATATATATATATATATATATATATATATATATAATATATATATATATATTATATATATATATATATATATATATGCGTGTGTGCATATATATATATATGTATACACATACACACACACACACACGCACACGCGCATATTTGTGTGTGCATATCTATTCATACATATAGTAATGAAATAGAGAGAAAGACTGCATACCACACACACACACAAAGATTCATGGGTGTGTTTCCCATAAGCTCGAAGAGGTTGGCTATATTAACATGAAGTGTAACCTTTTGCGGATTCGTGACCGTTGCATCACATGTCGAAGTTTAAGGATTACGTTTCGGTTTCGCAATTCACGAACAAGAAATGTTAGCGAAATATCCAATGAATAAACGAAACAAGGAAGCTCTTGAACATCCAAGATGCAAGAGTGAATGTCGATTATGTCAATCCTTTGTAGAGGATATAAAACATGTAATGAGCAGCCTCCCCCCAAAATGTCATCGTGGCTCTATCTTCTTTTACTACATGGTGTTACTAATATAATATGCAATATTATTCACAGAAAGACTGCCTTGAGATGAATAAAACCCAAACCTCTGTTATTGAATAAATACATGTATATCAACAGAAGGAATATTAGTGGAACATTCCCATAAAAAGATCCTGCCAGGTACAAATACAACGAGCACGATATAGGGATTTTGGACAAAAATCACGTACAGTAGTACAAGTTATTAATAATACAGTGATAAATTTTGTATATGCCAATATCTTTTCCAAGATTAGTAATATTTATGAACCAATGCTTCGAAACCTGAACCTCCTCTGGTTATAAATTTATTTTTATCCCAATTATTATTCTTGTACTTTGGTTTAATAGTAAATGTTTTAAGGATAACTTAGAAAAGCTGAGCTTTTCAGGCAAAGAGACTGGCTAACATGCACTTCACAAATACAGTCTATAAGTGGAAATATTAAAAAATGCAACAATTTTCTGAAGGTCAAAATGTAACATTTATTGGTGTTATTATTGAAATTCCAACAATGGAACCTTGTTTCTTCGTGAAAAACCAGCTCCATTCTTTTTCAAAGAATTCTAATAAATACAAAAGAAAAGCAAATATACATACATAGATGCATAGATACATAGATACATAACTACATACATACATACACATACACACACATGTTTCTTAAGAAACTTCGACATACATACATACATATGTACACACATATATACATATATATATACATACATACGTAAATACGTAAATCATACAAACGTACGTACGTATATACATAAATACATTCATCCATACATACATACATACATACATACATATACATACATACATACATACATACATACATACATACATACAAGCAGGAGAAATGTTGCCACATGGTTGTGAAAAGAGGGAAAACTGTTACCCAGACTATCAACATCTCCATCAATTACTTGACTGTTTCCCCTATATCAGATGGAGATTGTTTCGCGTATCTAGGGGTGGATGAAAACATATCTTACAACGGCACTTAGGAATATTACAGCTGAATAAATAAAATTTGGACCTCGGAACTCTCTGCATGTAATAAAACAGTCGTCCACGATGTGTTTGCAGTGCCAGTACTCATACCTACACTTAGGCTATTTGATTGGACGCTTGATGAGATCCCAGCCATTCATGTGAAAAACCGAAAAATACTAACAAGCACACAAATAATTTCCACATCAACAGTGACGTAGAATGCCGCTACCTAAAACGAAAACAGCGGTAGAAGCTTAACATCGAGCCAGAATGCATTTGAATGTCGTATCATAGCTGATCGGTAACATCTTTTAACCACCAAGTGTATCCCTTGATCAAGATTACATACATAAGGCTGATAACATCATAAGACTTGGAAGGCAGCTCTTTGAGGAGTATTCTTTGTTTGATAACCTTAAACACACGCCCAAAGAAGTCGCATGACTGTACCGCAACATATCATCAGATGAAAAGATGAGCGTATGTGAGAAGACAATGGACAGATATGTTAGCAGAGTGCTCAGAAGTGATAGTAACATTAATCATCAAAGCAGTCTGTCATGGAACAACAGCCGGATTACTACCTCCCACTTTGAAGGGTATGCATTTGTGATCCAGGAACAGGAAATATCAACCAAATGCTTGACGCACAAAAGGGACAGAGAAGCAAGAAGAGCTGTAAAATGTGACAACCGACGCCGACTTTGTGGAGTTAACACCGAAGATATCATCCGCATCAAAAGCAGTTGTCCGAAAATGTTATCACGGTTCTGTCTACCGATGAGACGTGATGTTCTAGCTAGGACGCCATATAATGAAATCCGTCAGAAGAATAAGACCGACGACAAAGAAATAAGAATTCACGGTATGGTAGAAGCCATAGCCGCTCATAATAAAAAGGAATACTAGTGGAATGTCGCAGTGAAAACCGCAATAAAATGTAAACACAATAGACCTGATATAATGATTTGAGATGGAGAAAAGAAACTGTGTACAGTTGTGGGAATTAGCTGCCCAGCGGATGTTGACATAATGCTAAAGATCAGTGAAAAAAGTGAATACCTACGGTGAACTATTGAAAAATCTGCTGTTACTCTACTCAGGCTGGAGCACTGCGATATGTAACACATTGCCTAAATACCAATCTTGAGAAATTAGGCTTCTCAAAACCAGGAAGGGGAAAGCTGATTCGAAGACTGCAAACCCAATCCATCACTGGAACTGTAAATATCTGTAAAATTTCCAGAAGTTTATCATTTAAATATATACGAGCATGTCTAGATATGCAAGTATATGTATGTGAAGACTTATATGAAACAAAACGTACAAATCGGCACGTATACATATATACAAAATTACCTTCTTGATGTTGAAATTCCAATGAAAGAGCCTTGGATCTAGGCTAGAAACCGATTTTTTTCTATTGGCAAGAAATCTTGAAATAACTGAATAATGACATACATACATACACACATACATACATACATACATACATACATACATACATACATACATACATACATACATACATACATACATACATAAATACATACAGGAGATTGTCACAAAATATCTGGTGAACAAGAGAGACAGTGACGCTCTTGTAACCCCAAGGTGAAACCGCATGTGTAGGCTTTGGCATGTTTCTGTGGAAGACATCACGCATGTGATTAACAGCTGTTCTAATATGTTGTCACGGTACTACCTCCCTATGCGGCACGATGTTGTTGCTAAAATAATTTACAATGCCATCCACAAACAAAAAAGGATCCTGAAATAAACTAAGAAAACCCCACTGTTGTGGAATATATTCATAAACACAAACTCAAAGAATACTGGTGGAATATTACCACTAAAACGTCTGTCAAATGTAAATATAACAGGCCAGATATTGTTGTTTAGGACAGAGGGGCGAAAGTATATACCATCATAAAGTTCAACTGCCCTGCAGATATAAATATCTCATTGAAAATCAAAGAAAAAGAGGATATCTATGGATAAATGCTTCGAAGTATCCAGCTTCTGTATCCAGACTATGAATTCATATTCATACCAATATTAATTGAGGCACTGGTTTTCGTTAGTAAATGCTTTAAAGAGATTCTGGATAAACTGGGATTTTCAGAAAAAGAAATCGACCGGCTAATTCGTACCTGTGTGTGGAACAGTAAAAATATGCAAGACTTTTCTCGAGTTCCAAATGTGAATTTGTCTGTGTTAACTACATCCGAAAGATGGAGCCTTGTATCTTTGTTGGAAACCGGATCCTTCCTCAGTGGACGATTTATAATAATTAAAAAATAGAAGAAACACATACATACATGCAAGACAAAGTGTGTAGCAAGAAAAAGTACGTACCGTCAGAGATGTCAGCTCTTCTGCTGATGTGAACGTCTCTTTGAAAATCAAAGAGAAAGAGAATAACTAGGGACAACTGCTTCGAAACCTCCAGCTTTTGTATCCAGATTATAAATTCACGCTTATGCCAATAACAATTGGTGTACTTGTTTTATTTTTAGTAAAAGCCAGTCGACTGTCTGGATAAGCTAAGATTTTCAGAAAAAAAATCAACCGACTAATTCGCACATTGAAAATACAGTCTGTAAGTGGAACAGTAACAAATATGCATAACTTTTCTCAAGTTTAAAATGTGACATTTGTTGTTCCTTCTCGAACCATGCCTGGCTCATAAGGGCCAGTTTCTTGGTTTTATCGGCGTATAGGTTCCCCACCTGGACGGGACGCCGGTCCGTCACAGGTGAGCTGCTAGATGCAAGAGGAAAGAGCGAGAGAAGGTTGTGGCGAAAGAGTCGCCATTACCTTCAGCCGGAGCCGCGTGGAGCTTAGGTGTTTCGCTCATAAACAGACACATCACCCGGTCTGAGATTCGAACGCGAGATCCCACGACTGCGAGTCTGCTGCTGTAACCACTAGGCCATGTGCCTCCACAAAATGTGACATGGTTTTTGTTATCTACATTCAAGCAATGGAGCTTTGTATCATTGTTAGAAACCAGCGTCTTCCTTAGCGGAAGAATTAAATAATATAATTAAAAATACAGAGAACGTACACACACACACACACACACACACACACACACACACACACACACACACACACACACATGCACACGCACACGCACACACACACACACACACACACACACAAGGAGATCTTTTTTCAACCATACGCTATAATAAAGATGAGCTCTAATTTTATGTACGTAAGTGCTTAAAGTAATTTAGTATTTAGTGTAAGACATAGTTTTATAGTTAAACTGGTGTTCGATTGGTTTTCCCCAAAGATCTTCATTATTTCTGCGTAGAAGCTTGTCTGATGAAAGACATATTCACAATGCAATCTAAACGGGTGAAATAATTGATTTCATGCCAAATCCTTATTTAGAAGGGTCGAAGGTTCGAGTACCGGTTTATCTCTGATAAGCGAATTCTGTCTTTCGTTGAATGCGGGTATCTGAACGAAAGCCAAGTATCTCCTAGGTTGACAGGCTGTTTTGGAAATGTTACAGTTGAGAATAAATCTAAATAGACCTAAACCTTTACCACATCTTAGTGTCAGCCAATCTATCGTATAGTTTAGTAATTAGATAACTAATGCACGTGGCTAGAGGAATGACTTGCAGCTACAACGTCATTCACAAATTGTAAACTTTGGAACATGTTATATCTTAATATTCTATTGTTGGTATTACTCTTATTATTCTTGTTGCTGTTGTATGTTCTGTGAATGAGGGAACTGGGAAGAGTTCATGCAGAAATTATCTTCTATCAGGTCTTAGAATAAGTCTAGATTTGTCCTTCCGAATATACAGCTACTTGTAAGATATTTCACAAAGAGACGAGGAAGAAGATGATAACATACGTATTATACAATAGATAGACAGTTCATATTTTTCAGTCGACTTCTTGGTTATTGTTCAATTTCTAATAGTTGGTAACGAATTACAAATGAATATTGTTTCATATTGTTTATATCGAATATCGAAGTTATTCAATCACAACAAACATCCCGCACCCACACGCACTGACAGACAGATACGTACACTCATACAAACATACACATACACACACATCTAAGACAATATGGTGGTTTAGCCGACGACAATGAATACATATAGATATAATTACGTATATTCAGTTGTTTATAACCCACACCGCATTGATGATCTATAATTAATGTTGAGCTGTCAACCTTGCACCCATTATATTAATGAGTTGTATCAACCAACCACAATTTTGTTTACATTTTAATAAGTAATCTTCAGTTATTTTATTTCAGGGTCATGGGAAGCAGAGGAGAAGTAACTAAAAGGTGATATGATGTAAAGGCAAGAAATTATGTCGGTTCCATAATCTTCAAATCTGCTGAAGAGGTTCTCGTAGAGCATAAGTTTCACCTGTTATGCATTGTTTATCATGATATGAGATCACCATGTCGTGTACATTTAGTTGTGATGCGTGTACTTGGTGTAGCCTTATCAGACAGGTAGTCACGATGGGTATGTTGGGCTTCGTATATTTGTACCCTAGTGTCACTTTGATGACATGCGCTGCTCTCTCGCTCAATAATAATAATGATCATTTCTACTATAAGCACAAGGCCTGAAATTTGGCTAAGGGGGATAGTCGATTACATTGACCCCAAAACTCAACTGGTACTTATGTTATCGTCCTTGAACTCAGACATAAAGACGGGTAAAATACCTATTTCTTTACTACCCACAAGGGGCTAAACACAGAGGGGACAAACAAGGACAGACAGATTAAGCCGATTACATCAACCCCAGTGCGTAACTGGTACTTAATTTATCGACCCCGAAAGGATGAAAGAGCCTGGTTGAAATATAGAACACCAGTGAAACACACTGGCTAATCATAGCCTCCGTTAATGCTGTGGCTATGTAATAGAATACAAGCAAAAGATAGTTAAAGGGGAAAGTAAATAAAGAAGAGAATACATATGAAGTTGGAAAGATATAAAAAGAACTGGAACAATTAAATAAGATAACGAGAGGGGAACTCAATAATGAGGCAATGTTAAAAGAACAGAAGTGACAGTGCAGGGTAGAAGAGAGGAAAAATAAATAGTACATGAAAAATTGTCGCTAAGAGTAACGGCGTTAAAGGTCCAATTTGAAAAGATATGATGCTTGATGCAAAGGTTTTGAACAGAATAGATCGGTTCGACCGAATAGAAGAAGGCCTTTTGAGAAAAGAGAGGGGGAACAACGTCAGAATCTGATTCCTGATGCGGAAGACTGTACATCATTCGAGGGAGAAATTTAGAACAGGCAAACGAGACATAATGAATATGCTGAGTAGCTTAATACAGGTGGACAGACAACTTGCTGGTGTGCCGAAACAAAAGGACGTGAGAATTGATCTGTACTCAAGGAAACTGCAGTTGAAAAAATGTCAAATTGGAAAGGACCATGCCGGATGAATTGCAAGAATTTCATCTAGCTGAATTGAAAGAAAGCATTGCACTTTGAATGCTTACAGCAGGGACACGTTCCTAATGGATGACAAGTGAACGAAGGTTGTTGTGTTTTAAGGATCTCGTGAAATTGGTGTTAAACTGTTTTCCGCTTATGTAAAAGCTTATGACCAGTGTCTTGGCGGTAATTTAAATCACCATCCCGAAAGTAACACTTTACTTCTTGTGGAATAGAAAGGATGATGGAGACGAAGTAGGGCAGTTAAAGACCAGTTGTTAGTTGATAAAGTGGTTCTCAGAAATTGCAGACACAGATTAACGGGATTGAACGTAGAATGGTTGGATTACAGAAAAAATATATGCCATGATACCTCACAGTTGGATAAGTAAAACAATAAGAAAGTTTGGAGTGGCAGGAAATATGGAGAAACTGAACAAAGAGAGTATAAACTATTGGAAGACTGGCTTCGTTCGAGGAAAGCAAAAAGTTGGGAAGGTGAACCTCGGATGTGGTATATTTCAGGGTAATAGTTTATCTCCATTACACTTTGTATTGGCTATGATTTCAGAAAAGGGTATGATTAGAAAAATCATCTCCTATTCATAGATGATTTAAGGCGTTATATAAAGAATGAAAAGTAGCTGGAAAGTCTTGTATATACTTCAGGATTTTCAGAAATGATGCAAGAGATGGAATTCGGGCATAAAAAGGGAGTTATTTTAATAATGAAACGGGAAAGATTTGAAGGGAGCTAGAGAAGTGAAGTTCCAAAATGAGCAAACAATGAGAAAGGACAGTGGACTAGGTGTTTACGAAGTATATGGTATAATTATCGAGTAGGAGTACTTGAGTTGGAAACAGGCAAAATTTCATGGGATTTTCCAATTCAAACGGATAAGATGAAATATAACAAGCCAGATATTACTACAATAGACAAGGAAAATCGAATTTGCATACTGATTGATCCTTTAAGCTCATTTGATAATGGAATTGTGAAAAAGGTAGAAGAGAAGTTGGAAAAATACGACTCACGTAACATTTGAGATAGTGAGGATTTAGAATATGAAATCTGTAAAAGTAGTACGTATGATAATTGGTGGAGCAGGGGATGTGAGAGAAGAACTAGAAAATGAATAAAAGAGATTGAAATGGAATATCTTGTGGAGCTTCTACAGAAGGTTTGGCAATTAGGAACAGGAAAGATTATCAGAAGGTTTCGGATCACCTGATGACTTATTGAAATCATTTGGATGTCTTAGGTTACATGGATTAACACGCTAGCCACATAAATTCTACCAAGAATAAGACTAATCTCGAGTCAAGACGACGAAGACGACAACAACAGCAATAATAATAATGATAACAATAATAATAATAATAATAATAATAATAATAATAATAATAATAATAATAATAATAATAATAATAATAAGAAGAAGAAGAAGAAGAAGAAAGAAGAAGAAGAAGAAGAAGAAGAAGAAGAAGATGATGAAGAAACAACAAAAGCTATAAAACAAATGAAATCCAAACTAAAAATAGAACAGCAACGAACCATGATAAAACGATGGCAAGAAAAGCCCCTTCATGGTAAATACTGCACTAACCTAAACGCAAAAGAATTAGACAAAGAAAAATCCCAGCAATGGTTGAGAAGCTCAGGACTCAAAGCAGAAACAGAGGGATTTTTAATTGCAGCACAAGACTCCCCACCAGAAATTACCAAAAACATGTAATGAAAAGAAATATTACAAGTAACTGCAGAATATGTGGAGATGGACAAGAAACA
>NC_042997.1:125413838-125436338 GCF_006345805.1 Octopus sinensis | reverse complement strand
TTTCGTATTAATTTCTCTATCGAGAAATACATATTCACGAATTTAAATTAGATGAATCCAGCTGCTGCTACTACTACCATTTGTGTTGCTTTTAATACAGCTGTTTTTGTTGTTGTAGCTGTTGTTGTTGCTGCTGCGGTTGTTGAAGGATTCCAACCCTAATAAAGAAGCAGCCGATAGAAACATTCTTCTACAACGTCTCCAGTATAACAAATTCATTTTTGCTGTTGTTGATGATGTTTGAAGGCGCGTAAGTTAGTAGTTGGGGTATTCGGCTCGCAATCGTAAGGTCGGTAGTTCGATACTTATTTCTTTACTGCCCACAAGGGGCTACATACAGAGGGGACAAACAAGGACAGACAAACGGATTAAGTCGATTATATCGACCCCAGTACGTAACTGGTACTTATTTAATTGACCCCGGATGTATGAAAGGCAAAGTCGACCTCGGCGGAATTTGAACTCAGAACGTAGCGGCAGACGAAATACCACTAAGCATTTCGCCCGGCGTGCTAACGATTCTGCCAGCTCGCCGCAACCACACAGAAAGTATTTTGTTGATTCGAAACAATCTCCTTTTATATTAACGTGTTTAAGACTCGGGTTTCAGGACAACAGAGTTGTTAAGGTGTCGCACGATATGTCTCACCATACTTTAACTAGTTTCTTGCGTACCGGTTTCGAATACTAACAAAGTCAGCTTTACCCTTAATTCTTCTGGAATTCATAAAATAAAGTACCAGTTCAGGACTGTTGACTAACAGAATCGTTAGTTGGGTGCGATTCCTTGTGGCCCCTTCATCCTGTTCTTTGAATTCTGAGTTGCGCAGGTCTGGCTGTGTGGTAAGTAGCTTGTATACCAACCACATGGTTCCGGATTCAGACCCACTGCGTGACAACTTGGGCAAGTGTCTTCTACTATAGCCTCGGGCCGACCAAAGCCTTGTGAATGGATTTGGTAGACGGAAACTGAAAGAATCCCGTCGTATATATATATATGTTTGTGTGTGTGTGTGTGTGTGTGTGTGTGTCTGTGTTTGTCCCCCCAACATCGCTTGACAACCGATGCTGGTGTGTTTACGTCCCCGTAACCTAACGGTTCGGCAAAAGAGACCGATATAATAAGCACTAGGCTTCCAAAAACAAGTCCTGGGGTCGATTTGCTCGACTAATGGCGGTGCTCTAGCATGGCCGCAGTCAAATGACTGAAACAAGCAAAAGAATGTGATGTACTCAACTTGTAGATTTACTCCACCACTCGTTTTACCATATCAGTCTGGTCCTGAACTGCTTATAACTAAGGAGTTCATTCTGTTGTAAGTGTTCGAGTTCGAGGATACCTTCCAACTATACTTTGAGGATACCTTCCAACTCCCCTCTTTCTCATATCGAAAACCCTGAAAGGTATCATAAACACTGTATTGTCTTCTGACTATATAGAAAAATGCAGTAAAGCAAAACATTGTACTTCTAATAATGATTTCAAATTTTGGTACAGGGTCAGCAATTTAACGGGAAGGAGTAAGTCGACCCCAATGCTCAACTGATACTAATTTAATCGGCCTCGAAAAGCTAAAGGCAAAGTCGACCCAGGCACCATTGGAACTCAGAACGTAAAGTCAGACGAAACATCGTAATTCTAATAATGAAAGGCAAAATTGATTGTGCTACTCTGCACTGAGTTGGCGAGTTGAATACGCAAAATCTTCTATGGCCGTCATAAAGCATCTAACGTTTTACATTTTAATGTGCAAACGAAGTTTATATAAAGCTCCAAGTAATAAAAGGTATTAAGAATGTTATCATTTGAACAGTAGTAGTTCTACTATACTACGTACATACTATTCCATAGTTATCTTAATACATTAAGAGTGTTACTACGCTATAGTTTTACTGCACTAGACCAGTGTTAACATACCTCGAATTCCATATTATTGCGCAGCATTGTTCCTGATAGATAAACTTTACTTCACTGCTATTGAGTCATTTTTGAAAACTTCTATTATCTTTTCCATTGCAGTATTAAAGCGGTATCTGTTCGGCTGAATATGTTTGTAATTTGCTACCGGCATCTCACCTTAATGTCCTTGCAGCTGCCTGCTTTGCTAGAAATAGCAATAAAATCTCTCACAAGTCATGAAAGTCAGAAGGAAACACTAGAAAATATTGTCGCCGATATAGGAAATAAACGCAATAATCATGGATGGAATGTCTTTGATGAGAGGATCACTTATTTAATTTTGACCTGGGGCTAAACAACAACTGCAGCAGCAACAACAACAAAAAACATCATCAACATATCATGCATGAAAAGTTCAAAGCAATCACTAGATCATAGAACCAGTCTGTTCTTTAAGAAGTCAAAAAGTCATATGTCCTTTGAAAGAGTCAGGTGACGTGTCACGACTTTAATTATTTATAAAATCAATATTTTTTGTTGTTTCTGGTTCTGGTTTGTTATCAGACTGCTTCCCAGCCAAAGAAAAAGTGTCTAAGTACCCCAGACTGGTTAAGAATAGTAGCTATTTGAAATCATATCCAACTGACTTAAAAACAAAAGGAAAGATTGGTCAGTATAGTCCTTGATATAAAAACGGAACAAGGTGACCTTGCTTTCAACGTCTCTTATCATTGTTATCCTCAATAAAGGTTCTCCTGGACTAAACAACAGCTACTTGTTTGTTTCAATCGTCTTTTCTGCTATTTGTAAAGCCTTAATCTTAGATCCGACACTGAAAACTATCCTAATATATTTTCATCTCAGAACACCGTCGGACTGTTGGTATTTTCTTTCAGTATTAATCTATAAGTAACTGTTATGGATAGTCAACACAGCCAGCTATGTCAGTTTTCGTATACCCTGGATCAATATTTATTTTGCCTATGCTTGTTTTGACCAGGTCGAAATGTAAGTATTAACAACCTCCAGATCTGTACGAGCTCACTGAGGTCAGTCTTGATATTTTCAAGATCATTATATCACCTAGGTCACTAGAGCTATAATGTAAATCAGGGTTGAATTTCACTTGGTCAGCCTTGAAGTTTTTCAGATCCTAACGACGTCACTATCGAGAGGAAAAAGAACGTTCCCCAGACTTATCCTAGGTCAACCTTGAACTTCACTTGGTCAACAGTGACATCTTTCAGGTCATTATGTTGTCCCCTTGGTCAGTAATGATGTCACGGAGACCAGGTTGTCGGTAAAGTAATGTTGCATTGATGCTAACAAGTTTATTACTGAAATTCAAAATGACCCTTCCATCGACTTTGCGATATTATATCTACGAGTGGTCTCTACTGACATCCTTAACTGATGCTATATGGTTGTTATGAAAATTTCATCGGAGAATGCAAACTACTCTCTTGTTGCCTTCCTTCAGGTATTTTTACTAATAGAAACACAATACAAAACATAATTTAAGGTTGTGTGTTGACAACGTTAGCACGCCGGGCGAAATTCTTAGCGGTATTTCGTCTGCCATTACGTTCTGAGGTCGACTTTGCCTTTAATCCTTTCGGGATCGATAAATTAAGTACCAGTTGCGCACTAGGGTAGATATAATCGACTTAATCCGTTTGTCTGTCCTTGTTTGTCCACTCTATGTTTAGCCCCATGTGGGTAGTAAAGCAATAGGTATTTCGTCTGCCCTTACGTTCTGAGTTCAAATTCCGTCGAGGTCGACTTTTCCTTTCATCATTTCGGGGTCGATAAATTAAGTACCAGTTACGCACTGGGGTCGATATAATCGACTTAATCCGTGTGTCTATCCTTGTTTGTCCCCTCTGTGTTTGGCCCCTTGTGGGTAGTAAAGAAATAGGTATTTCGTCTACCGGTCTGCCGCTACGTTCTGAGTTCAAATTCCGCCGAGGTCGACTTTGCCTTTCATCCTTTTGAGGTCGATTAAGTAAGTACCAGTTACGCACTGGGGTCAATATAATCGACTTCATCCGTTTGTCTGTCCTTGTTTGTCCTCTCTGTGTTTAGCCCCTTGTGGGTAGTATAGAAATAAGAAACACAATATTGTCGCGTAGATAAAAACCCCTTTGGTCACGAATGACTTTGGAATTGAACCTGGAAAGTTACCCTCTGAGGGATAAGTCCAAGCAAGGTTGTTTATGGAAGACCAGCAGCCGCCGATGCATACCAGTCTTCCGTCTCCACGCCACCGATGTTGACTAAGAGAAAGGCAAACGCTTTATACAGCTTGGCAACAGGGACGTCGTCGCAACTCATTTCTACGGCTGACTGAACCGGAACAACATAGAATAAATCATCATGCTCCAGAACACAACACAGCCCACTCCAGAAATCGAACTCACAACCACATGATTGTAAGCCCGACGCTCTAACCCCTGTCAGATAAAGACAAACAAATTAATCATGCTTGTTTCAGTACTCACCAGAAAATAAAGCTCTAACACATCAGCCAGTCAAACAATTCTTAATTAGTAAATTATTTTATCGACCTCAGAAGAATTAAAGTCAAAGCTAACCTCATCGGAATTTGAACTCAGAAGTATGACATGTAAGAAACCCCGCTAGGTATTTGTTCGACTTTTTCTGGCGATTAATCTACGATTTATCGATCTCTACCAGTTCTGTATTAAACTCAGCTAGATATTTCTATAGTTTAGAAATAAATAAAAATAGTGGATACTGTCATTTATCTTCATATTAGCTTCAGAGCAAAGAATCACCAATCTTAACCTATAGGTAATCGATATCGAAAGGTTGTTAACATCTACTGTCGTTATTGATACACATTAACAAAAATGTGTCGATTCAGGCAACATCTGTAGACTGTCTGTTTAGCTAGATATACTCAACTATGTGGTTATGCAGTTCGCTTCGCAAACATGCAGTTTCGGGTTCGTTCTCAGAGTGTGACATCTTGGGCAAATGACTACTATAGCCGCTGGCTGTGAGATTCGTATGCACTGAAATTAAGCGGAAGTCCATCGTGTATATACATAAATATTTACGTCTGGATATGCATTCATTCATATATATATATATAATATATATATATATATATATTCATATATATAAGGCTTCTTCGTTCGTCCCCTTGTGTGGTTAATTTCCTGTATAGTATTCTTGTTATTTTCTCGTTTTGTAACTAATTGTACTTTTTGTACATGTATTTTTATTTTTGCAGTTTTATTGTTTGTCTATGCCAGAAAAAGGCTTTTTCGTTCGTCTCTTGTGTTTGTTTTTGTACATGTATTTTAATTTTGCAGTCTTATTGTTACGTCTTGTTTGTGTTCGTACTCATTGTGCCCCGCTGCTTGAAATTTTATTTTAATTCTCTCGCAGGAAGGCCTATTGGATTAGTGTTCTGTTATGCCTTCGAAACATGCCTGACTCCTCTAGCGACAGCTGATGACGGGGGTTTTGTCCTTGTGTAACCTGTCCTGTATTTGGTTTTCGTTTTCCGTTTTCTTGTTTTTTGTTTTTTCTGTTTCTTTTTCTACGTCTTATGTGATGTCCTGTACTTCCGTATAATTATTTATATATGCATGTATATATACATGTAGATGTAGGTACGTACATATATGTTTGTATGTATGCATATATTTTTATTTATCTCCTTATTGTCTGACAGCGCCCCGCATCAGGTTCGTTCCGATTCGTCGTTTCGATCCACTTCTTGGTCCCCTTTTTTTATATTAATATTATTATATTGAAGATGCGGTACTCTCTCCCTTTGCTTTAACCTCTTCAATCTTTCTCCCTCCCCCTCCTCCTCTCTCTTCGCCGCGTGTCCCCCTCCTCCTTCCCTCTTCTTGCCTATAAAACAAAATTCCTTTACACGTGGTTACCACTATTGAAAAGACTGCCTCCACGCGCTGCTACTACACTTTCGTCCTTGCCAGCAAAAAGGCTTCTTCGTTCGTCCCCTTGTGTGGTTAATTCCTGTATAGTATTCTTGTTATTTTCTCGTTTTGTAACTAATTGTACTTTTTGTACATGTATTTTTATTTTTGCAGTTTTATTGTTTGTCTATGCCAAAAAAAGGCTTTTTCGTTCGTCCTCTTGTGTTTGTTTTTGTACATGTATTTTAATTTTGCAGTCTTATTGTTACGTCTTGTTTTGTGTGTTCGTACTCATTGGTGCCCCGCTGCTTGAAATTTTATTTTTTTAATTCTCTCGCAGGAAGGCCTATTGGATTAGTGTTCTGTTATGCCTTCGAAACATGCCTGACTCCTCTAGCGACAGCTGATGACGGGGGTTTTGTCCTTGTGTAACCTGTCCTGTATTTGGTTTTCGTTTTCCGTTTTCTTGTTTTTTGTTTTTTCTGTTTCTACGTCTTATTGTGATGTCCTGTACTTCCGTATAATTATTTATATATGCATGTATATATACATGTAGATGTAGGTACGTACATATATGTTTGTATGTATGCATATATTTTTATTTATCTCCTATATATATATATATATATATATATATAATATATATATATGTGTGTGTGTGTGTGTGTGTGTGTGGGTGTTGTGTGTGTGTGTGTGTGTGTATGTATGTCGTGTAAAAGTCTATAAGTCAGGAACAAAATGCACTCGTATATCTGTAAATAGAATGGGTATAATAACCGAAGTGTACAGTATTACGATGATGAGTCAAAAAGTAATGCCATTTTGTTTAGGACAGGTATAATTACCGACACAGGAACATGTATCGTGCATCAAAACGATGCTGGTCCTCTGTGGATCACATCCCTACTTCTCAATATATTGACCGTTTCTCTCGATAGCAATGTTCCACTTTCGAATAAGAGCATGTATCCCTGCCCCATAAAATTCTGGTGACTGTTCTTTGAGCCACTTCTTCACTACAGCTTTCACTTCCTCGTCACTGGAATAATGCTTGCTTCTCAAACCCTCTTTCATGGGGCCGAAGAATATTCCAGTGACGAGGAAGTGAAAACTGTAGTGAAGAAGTGGCTCAAAGAACAGTCACCAGAATTTTATGGGGCAGGGATACATGCTCTTATTCGAAAGTGGAACATTGCTATCGAGAGAAACGGTCAATATATTGAGAAGTAGGGATGTGATCCACAGAGGACCAGCATCATTTTGATGCATGATACATGTTCCTGTGTTGATAATTATACCTGTCCTAAACAAAATGGCATTACTTTTTGATTCACTCTCGTATATATCCATTACGGCCGATCTTACCTATCGGTTTCGCACTAGGGATTCAAGGGAGTGTTAGGTAACAATCCGATTATGTAACCCTACACACATCAGAGGTAGCCGATATGGAATGGAATATATGCATGCATACATATCCATATATATGCATACATACACACGTGCATACATACATAGTACATACATACATACATACATACATACATACATACATACATACATACATACATACATACATACATACATACATACAAACATACATACATACATAACATACATACATACATATATATATATATGTGTGTGTGTATATCTGTAAATGTAATATGTGACAACTATTCGGTAGCCATGATAAAACTCCGAGTTTCGGATGCCGATGTGAAAAAACCACGCCGCCGAATAATTGTCACATATAACATTTACATATAAATTCCTCTATTTACATAATATCGAGGTCTCTTTCTTTCTTTTGTTGTCTTACCATTTTTATCAATATATATATATGTATATGTATATATGTATGTATTTATGTATGTATGTATTTGTATAATGAAAAGACGTTGAAAATGTATTTGAAATCTGTAAGAAGATTTATTTACATTTACTTAACATGTTTTGCAATTTCATGATTTTCAAATGTAGTCTTTCTAGTTCCTCCGAGTTACATTACTTTTGAGAATCATGAAATTGTGAAACCATTTAATATGTAAAAATAATCTTCTTAAATACTTCATATGATACTTTTCTTTACACTTCTATTCATGTGCAAAATGAGAAGAAACTTGCTCAGATATGTAGTAGGAGGCAAAACACAACAAAAATCAGCAGTAAAAGAAATACTATCAATGAATTTCGCGAAAGAAAGAGGAAAGTAATTGACTACAGTAAAAAGAGCAAGTAGTTTACAAGAAGAAATTTGATCATGGAATATGAAAGTGACCGGCGGTGGGATGGTGAAGACTACTGTATCCTCAGGTAGTCATGACTATCTTGAGGTCAGACGTTGTTTTGTGATGTGAAAATGCAAAGAGGAGGATTCCGATTGAGCTTATAGTCTCACAGAAATAATGGTGTGATTAAGCCTCTGAAAGGAAACGCACCAAGCAGCAGAACCTTTTGTACAATTACAGGGAGAAAAGATGCTGGTAATTGCTATTTCCCGTTCAGGTTGTCTGTAGAGGATTCTCTGTCTTATTAATATGAAGAATGTACAGCCGTTGGAAAAAGAACAGAAAGCTACTTCACGCCGGATAGGAGAGGTTGTAGTGAGAGCCTATTGAGCGCGCTTTTATTTGAACCTATTGTCAACAATCTAATATGTATTTACTTATGTATATGTGTATATGCATGTGTTCCTATATATATATATATGTGTATATATATATATATATATATATATATATAATATATATATATATATATATATGCAATATATATATATAATATATATATATATGCATATATATATATATATATATATATATATATATATATATATTATATATATATATATATATATATATATATAATTTACAAGATAAGGGCAGAAGAAAAATTCTAATGCCAAATATGCCGAAATAAAGACAAAACTTTTCAATAACCATTATAATTTATGCGTCTCGAAACAAACCGAGAGAAATCTCTAAAAAATTCGTAATTACCGTATTGGTCCAATTTCGGGCTTAATAAATTTTCCCCTCTTCAGCGGTAAATACGCGAGATATCAATGAAATACTTATTCATACCCATGGAAAAAGCAAGCACGAAGTCCAGAGCAGACCTAAGTACCCCAAATATATATATATATGCATATATACATACATATATGTACATACCTACATATATATGTATATATACATGCATATATGGGTACAAGACATAGAAAACGTTGAACACAATGAGAAACGAGACATACAATATATGTCCCTGTTTCATCTACTCCGTGTGTGTGTGTGTGTGTGTTTATACATGTGCTTGCATGTGCCTTTATTTATCTCCCGTAACTTTGTATTAATATGTCGATAGGAATCAAGCTTAAAAACAAAGTACTGGGATCGATATGCTCGACTACAAGACTGCACTTCAATGACTGTAAAAGATAAATGAGAAAAGAAAAGAATGTATGTGTAGTTGAGAAGTTAGTTCAACAACTATGCAAGTTCGGGTTCGGTTTCATTTCCATGCACAATGGGCAAATATTTTGTTCTATAGCTACGGAAATCCCGTTGGAATACCATTCCTGTTCTTGTGGGGGTGTACTAAATTAGCTACCTGCTTTAACAAAATCACTTGTCCCCTTGGGTATTTTAAGTAAAATCTTCACTGTTGTAAACATTCAGGTCAGGTTTCTCGTCTTGTTTCTCCCATCAGCATTGGAGATGCTGGCAAGGGTCACAACTATTGCACTTTCTCTTACGGTTAAACCATAATAAAGTTAAATGAAAAAAAATTAATATCTACACATCATAACTATGTATTCAATAGCTCTGCGCCGTGTTTCTCCAGTAGACGACTTTTTTATATACTCTGTATGTTCAGACATCTTTCAAATCGTCTATTGAGCTGAAAAATAAAATACATTTTTTGCTTACCTTCATATTTTCTTTATTTTCAACAACGATATATTATAAATATAATGATTTTCATGACAAATTATAAATTATCGACTTTATGAAGCTATGAAATTATGATTATCGACTTTTTAAGAAGTTTATTATTTACAAACGTCGCAGTTTTCATTAACTTGTATCTAAATATGATTTATTAGAATTCTCTCTGATTAATCAAGACATTCCACAATTTTTCTCTTATCTTGATTTGTCGACCTCAGTCAGGATTATCCTAAAAATATTGAACAATAAAATAAGCTCTTATATTTAGAGAAAGATATACATATACATACACACACACACACACATACATATATATATAGAGAGAGAGAGGGAGAAAGAAAGAGAGAGGGAAAGAGAGATGTTACGTAAACAAGAAATGATGACAGGTATATTTTCAAAAAGAAAAAAAAACAAATAAAAAACGTTTATATTTCACTACGATAAAACCATAATTTATTACAAAATCCATTATGTAGAACTGTACATATGTTAAATGGTACACGAAAACACAAACATATACATACATACACCCACACACGTGTGTGTGTATGCGTGCGCGTATGTATGTATAATGGATATGAGGGGCGAAGAGGAAAATAAACGTAGAAAAAGCATCATGGAGAAAATGAAACACAGAAACGACAAAAATATATAAAACAGACAAAATTATGTATTTTCAGTGATATCATAGCAACAGAGATTTTCATTAAATCCTGCTGTTTGCTTTCACTCACCGCCCAACGTTGATTTCAGCGTGGTGTGTTTACAATAAGAAATACAACGATCCAGACAATTTGGTTCAAATAGACGACAGCTACTCGCGTATAAAAGCTATGACAATCAGTTTTAGTCATCTGGTACTGTAGACAATATGGTCTTCTACCAGGATTCAGTAAGACTTTTGGTTAAAAATAAAATCACGTTTCTTATGGTTTCGTAGGCGTCTTAACTTCATTAAATATTATTAAAGAAATGGTGAGTCAGAGTTTTGAGCATGTGGTTAACAGCTCGTTTAATTCTCATCTCGTACAACTCAAGAACTAACACATGCGTACAAATACATATACACTATATACTGAATACACACATACATACACACCACAAACTCACACCACACACACCACACACACACACACCACACACACACACTACATATATATATATATATATATATATATATATATATATTATATATATATATATATAT
The DNA here is from genome assembly GCF_006345805.1 of Octopus sinensis. Classification (NCBI taxonomy): domain Eukaryota; kingdom Metazoa; phylum Mollusca; class Cephalopoda; order Octopoda; family Octopodidae; genus Octopus; species Octopus sinensis. The sequence continues at coordinate 125,425,361 of NC_042997.1, read as the reverse complement.
ATATATATATATATATATTATTATATATCCCCACCTTTTTGGAGGGTTGAGAGTTCCACTTTAAACAAGGTGAAATATTTAAGATTAAATCAAATTTTACCTGTGCCTCGGAAAATATAATATATCCCACCACATGCTTAGGGTGTGGTAATAACTATATTGGCCAAACGGCAATATCACTCCGTCGAAGAACCACTCTCCACAAAGAACAAATCCGCCACCCACAATACAGAGAGATACAGGTCAGTGAACACATAGAAAGGTGTGCTAGGAATCTTAATCCTAATTTCCTAATTTTACCTTCTATCAATGTTCACAGAACACCTCAGTACAACAAAGAATGAATAAAGAGACAACTTTCATCAATAAATATCTTCCACAACTCAATATGAACACATAACATAATACAGAACACTACTAATCTTTCAATTATACCACTAATACCCATACATCCTATACACCATTCACATTACAGATCTATATCTACCCTAACTGCACCAAATCCAGAACTACTTACCTCCCTTACACATAATCTTTTTACTTGGGGACTAGTAGACCTGACACCGTTCGGTAATCAGTGTGCATTCAAAGCAATGATTAGTAATTTTACGAAACCGGTATGTTTTGAATCTCTTTAACAATTCACAATAATGACTTTTATTACTTTTATTCCTACCTCAGTTCAACTATATATCTATCGTAACTTTTCATAAAAAGCCTTTACTTTTTTGATTTCCAATTTGCATTTTCGCTTATTTTCTTCTTCCTTTCCTTTACATTTTCACGTGTGTAGTTTCTATTTTCTTTTTGTAACATATTTCTACTACATACATATTTACAAATATAAATATATGTATATATATATATATATAGGTATACTTTAGCAGTGTTTTAAATCTCTAAGGGATGGTTAAATCCTAAAAGCTCCGGTGATTACCTGGATGGCAGGTAATTCAAGGGGTAAACTAAGAAATCTACTATAATGTAAGACTCACCATTCTTTGTCTGTGTTCTCGTTACCAATGTATCCCTATGTCTCTCGCTCTTCTTACCTCTATATATGACTCTACATTCTGACGATGTCTACCAATACAACTGGTAAACAGAAACGGTCGTAAATTTAATATTACTAACACTTTTCTTTATTAATTAAATTAATGTTTTACTACCGTAAACGATCAACTTCAACTTTTTGCTATTTTCCTCCGTTTTCTTCTTGCGCATATGTACATATAGTCTTTTATTTGTTTCAGTCATTTGACTGCGGCCATGCTGGAGCACCGCAGGAGTCATTCTTTGTAAGCCTAGTACTTATTCTATCGGTTTGTTTTGCCGAACCGCTAAGTTACGGGGACATAAACACACCGGCATCGGTTGTCAAGCGATGCTGGGGGACAAACAAAGATACACAAACATATACACACATATACATGCATATATATATATATATATATATATGACAAGCTTCTTTCAGTTTCCGTCTACTACCAAATCCACTCCCAAGGCTTTGGTAGGCCCGAGACTATAGTAGAAGACACTTGCCCAAGATGTCCCGTAGTGGGACTGAACCTGGGACTATATGGTTGGAAAGTAAACTACTTACCACACAGCCACTCCTGCGCCTATAGCCACTCCTATATTCATTCGTTTGTTCCTTATGTCTTCGGCACATCTCTTCTTCTAACACCAACCCCACCTAAATTACCACCCACCTCCCACATTCAACTGCGCCATCCCTCCCCCTCACTTTGCACAACGCCTGCCTCGGTACCCTCACCAAAGACACACACACACACTGTTCAACTCAGTACTCACATCACACACCATTACGTACCTTTCCACTCCATACACACTAGCAGCCAATACCTCCCAGTACTCACACCACACACACTCACACACACTCTTCAATATCATCACCATACACACCATATACACCATTATCCATTCTGCGTTAGGCTCTAATGATTCTGCTAATCCTGGTCCTGTTGGCTTGTATTATGTCTCCTTTATTCGACTTTACTTCGTTTGACTCCATCGTTTTATTCTTGGACATTATCATACGAATAATTATTCATTTATAAGCCTAAATACTATATTAAATACTCAATATGATTGTTTTTACTTTAACATAAACAGGTGCAGGAGGCGCTGTGTGATAAGTGGCTTGCTTACCAACCACATGTTCCGGGTTCAGTCCCACTTGGGCATGTTTCTTCTACTATTGACTCGGGCCGACCAAAGCCTTGGGAGTGGATTTGGTAGACATATTATATACGACGGGCTCTTTCAGTTTACGTCTACCAAATCCACTCCCAAGGCTATGGTCGGCCCAAGGCAATAGTAGAAGACACATGCCCAAGGAGCATATATAATATATATATATATATATATTATATATATATATATATATATATATATATATATATCTATATATATATATATATATATTATAATTAGAGTTCACCAAAGATTTGCTTTACCACATACCGAAGTTTAGAAATAGCAGCTAGAGAACCTTACCTATTTCCTCTACTTTAAAAAGATCTGATACTGTTAGCTGGAGAGGTATATTCAATTCTTCCTGTGCCTCCAGATTTAATATTGTGAAGTTCCATGCTGATGAGGAAAATGTTCCAGGTAAAGTATAAATTCTACATTCTTTATACCGATCTAATTTCGAAATGCGTACATGGGTAATCAAATATCGATTGATTTTCGTTATTTTTCCTCTCTGCCTGCGTGGATTGTTTTCGAGTACTTTGTTTTTGTCCGGGAATCTCTTTTTAAAGTAGAGGAAATAGCTAAGTTTCTCTGGCTGCTATTTCTAAACTTCGGTATGTGGTAAAGTAAATCTTTGCTGAACCCTAATTATAAAATATTATTTAAGTTTACCGACAAATGGTCCCTTTTCATGCCGAATTCTACTTGGTGAAATTATTGATTACTAGTGAATTAATTAATTTTACTCTTTGTTATTATTGATAATATATATATATATATATATATATATATATACATTTACAAAATAAGGGCAAAAGAAAAATTCTAATGCCAAATATGCCGGAAAAAAAGACAATAATTGTCAATAAACCATTATAATTTATGCGTCTCGAAACAAACCGATAGAAATCTCTAAAAATTTCGTTATTACCGTATTGGTCCAATTTCGGGGTTAATTCGTAAGAAATTTTACCCTCTTCAGCGGCAAATACGCGAGATATAAGTGAAATACTTACTCATACCCATGGAAAAAGCAAGCACTAAGTCCCGAGCAGAACTAAGTACCCCAAATATATCCAAAATAGAAAAATTTTCGGCTCTGCTCGGGACTTAGTGCTTGCTTTTTCCATGGGTATGAGTAAGTATTTCACTTATATCTCGCGTATTTGCCGCTGAAGAGGGGAAAATTTCTTACGAATTAACCCCGAAATTGGACCAGTACGGTAATAACGAATTTTTTAGAGATTTCTATCGGTTTGTTTCGACACGCATAAATTATAATGGTTTATTGACAATTATTGTCGTTTTTCGGCATATTTGGCATTAGAATTTTTCTTTTGCCCTTATTTTGTAAATTATTTATAAATTTAACCTTTAAAGGTATTTTTTGATATGCTGGCCATTGATAAAATTTTTTTACCCGAAAAAAATTTTATCCTACATTAATCATATATATATATATATATATATATTATATATATATATATATATATATATTTTATTTTATAGAAGGAGCTTCTACAGGACTAGAACTGTTTCATTCAGATGAAATCTTCAGGAAGCTGGCTGTCAAAATAAGTTCTAGTATTTATGCATTTAGGCAGATTTAATGGAGTGGTGGTGGGGGCGTTTTTTGGGGGTATGTTGGTATTTAGGAGATAAACAGGGCACAAGCTATTGTTCTTAGGGGAGTGGCCAAAAGGCCAGAGTGTTTATTGAAATGAGAAGAATCAGTGAGAAAATAAATAAATGAATAAATAGAATAAATGAATAGAAACAGATATATGGGATGGGGTTTTAGGTAAATTAGAAGACAATTGCTTTTTGGTGGTCAAGAAGATGTAGGCAGTTTGTTATTGTTAGGTGGAGGGAATAAATAGATAAATATACATGAAAAAGGAACTCCATCCCCTTCAAGATCAAGTGGAGACTACTCCAGAGAGCCGTTCTTACACGGGAGCCATACTTGCTGTGATCTTTGCATTTCTGAGAGCTTGGATCTTATTCTTATTCGCAAGGCCCTCTCCTCAACAATCTCGGAACACTCCCCAAACTGTATGCACAAAATCTATGCAAACTACAAAAATTACAGACCCACCCGGCCACCCGATTGACGGACACCCCACCCACAAACACCCCACCCCACCCCACCCCACCCCACCCCACCCCACCACCGTTCCTTCATCACCCCCAATTACCTTCTCTCCTAAGATTATATACATATATATATGTGCATATGTATATATGCACATATATGTATATATGTGCATATGTATGTATGTGTGCATATGTATATGTGCATGCGTATGTGTATGCGTGTATATGTGTGTTTGTGTATATATGTGCATATGTATGTATACGCGTGTATACATGTATATATATATATATGTATATGTGTATATATATACATATGGTTGTATGTGTGTGTATGTTTTTATGTATGTATGTGTGTACATGTGTATATGTTTATATGTATGTATATACATATGTATATGTTTATGTATGTATATATATATGCATATATATATATATGTGTATTTATATATATGTGTGTATGCATGTATATGTGTATATGTGTATATATCTGTGCATGTATGTATTTATGTATGTATATATGTGTGTGTGTATGTGTATGTATATATGTGCGTATGCATGTATGCATATGCATACTCGCATGTGTATGTATGTTTGTATGTGTGTTTGTATGTATATTTATTTTATATGTTTTATCATGTATATTTATCTATTTATTCCCTCCACCTAACAATAACAAACTGCCTACCTCTTCTTGACCACCAAAAAGCAATTGTCTTCTAATTTACCTAAAACCCCATCCCATATATCTGTTTCTATTCATTTATTCTATTTATTCATTTATTTATTTTCTCACTGATTCTTCTCATTTCAATAAACACTCTGGCCTTTTGACCACTCCCCTAAGAACAATAGCTTGTGCCCTGTTTATCTCCTAAATACCAACCTACCCCAAAAAACGTCCCCCACCACCACTCAATTAAATCTGCCTAAATGCATAAATACCAGAACTTATTTTGACAGCCAGCTTCCTGAAGATTTCATCTGAATGAAACAGTTCTAGTCCTGTAGAAGCTCCTTCTATAAAATAAATTACTTTACTCTGCTATGTATTGAGTACCTTATTTATTGTGGTTAACCCCGACTCAACCCGGGACCTACATATATATATATATTATATATATATATATAATATATATATATATATATATATATATATGTTTGTGTGTCTGTGTTTGTACCCCTAACATCGCTTGACAACCGATGCTGGTGTGTTTATGTCCCCGTAACTTAGCGGTGCGGCAAGAGAGACCGATAGAATAAGTACTAGGCTTACACCGAATAAGTCCTGGGGTCGATTTGCTCGACTAAAGGCGGTGCTCCAGCATGGCCGCAGTCAAATGACTGAAAAAGATAATAGAAAATAATAAAAGAATACAATCTAGTACCCTTGAGTCCAAGATGGTACAGCTAGTTATAAAACGGCTTTTCAGTTTTAGTTTTCCGTTTTGCATTTCCACTCGTACTTAATTCCTAATACGAAACGGACAATGAAAAAAACCCGTTACTGTAATGAATTATTATTGTGCAATTACTAGTGTTTCGGAGATCTACTTAAATGGCAAGTGACCTGATTTGAAATCGTGTGCTGAACCAAAAACAATTGCAGCGTTGAAGGTGTTTATAAACCATTAGAAAAACATGCAAAAACCGTTAAATTCACTTCAACATTTAAATTTAATGTGTCAAAATATTTTCGTCGCTTTGGCTGCACGGAATTTTGTCAGTGAGCAGGTCGCGGTTTCAAAAGGACGAAAATATTTTGACAAATGATTTCAAATTCTGCCAAGGTTGACTTTGCCTTTCAACATTTATGGGTCGATAAATTAAGTACTAGTTACACACTGAGGTCGATGTAATCGACTTAATCCCTTTGTCTGTCCTTGTTTGACTCCTCTATGTTTGGCCATTTGTGAGCAATAAAGAAATAAAATATTTTGACAAATTCAATTTAAATGTTGAAGTGAATCTAACGGTTTTTGTGTGTTTTTAAATGGCTTATAAAGACCTTCCACGCTGCAGTTGTTTACTAACGTTTCGTTTGTTTGAAACAGGCTGGAGAAGTAAGTTTCGGAGCTTGGATCCGGGGCTAAATAAATTCTTTCATTCGTATTCTTTTGATATGATTATTCCATATTCACCACATAGACTAATGCTGGCCCTGTAAAAACTTCCATTCCACGTTTCTCCTACTGAGAATGGACTAAACAAACAAGAACGGACACGTGGGATGGAAGAGTCACTGAAGAGGTCACTGGTGTGTGATGAAAGATGTCCAGACAATGGACATGTAAATATGTTATCTTATTGTTAATGCATGTAAATAATTTATTATTTGTATGTATGTGTATATGTAGATGTATGTGTTAGTCCGTGCTAGTGTTTTTATTTAAAACTCTTAAAATCGGTGTTATGTTCATATTTTATCGACCCTGGGAGAATATAAAAAAAAATTTGATCACGGTGGGATTCGAACTCAAATTGTAAAGAACTGAAACTAAACACCACATCCATTTTGCGTTAGGCACTAACGATTCTGCTAATCCTGGTCCTGTTAGTTTGCTTTATTATGTTTCCTTTATTTGACTTCACTTTGTTTGACTCCATCGTTTTATTCTTGGACATTATTATCCAATACATCCTCCCTTTATAACAGTGAAGCGAGAATCAAGGGAGGGAAAGAGAGAGATAGAGAGAGGGAGAGAGATTTGACGGTTACTTCCAACAAACGGATCGACCACGTAAAGCCAAGTCCTTCCCTCGATTCAGGCCCTGACATTATTTTAGTATTTCATTGCCATTTGTAAATCATTTTCATTATTGCTGGCTGGCCTTTCAAGACTCTTTCTGATCTCTTATTCCGCCTTCACTTTCAGGAATTCTACCGTTCCAATCTATTTCCTCTTATTCATCGTTATTCATACTGCGACGCTAAGAATTGTATTATTGCCTGACCAAAACGAATACTGCAACTCGCGTGGAACAACCACACTGTTATTTTTCTAACTTGTAATTGAATGTATTTACTCCCAAGAACCATATTATTCTTTCTCTCATAAACACTGAGTTGTAATTTGATGCCCCAGAGCGCGTTCATATACGCACGCTTGAAAGTCTTTTATAAACAATCTCATGCAAACATCAAAAACTTTGCTTTCAAGCACACACGCGGGCGCCTACTCTCAAGCACACACACATACACACATATATACAGTAATCACTCGCCATATTGCGGTTCACCTATCGCGGATTTTTCTAGCTAATATATGTAAATGTATATCGCGGGCATCTCAGTACATCGCAGGTTTCTGCGACCGATAGGTATTTGTATGTTTATACATATTAATTATTTCCATGATAAAATAAACATTTTCACGCCTAAAAAGAAATAAATTAATAAACATAAAGTACAATACTGTACTGTATAACACATTAATTAAAATATATTAAAAGAAAATACGTACTGTACTGCTGATGAGTGAACAGAGAATTGCACATACTATATGGAATGAAACTCGAGAGCCGAGTGTGTGGTACATAAGAATTTCTGAGAAAAAAAAGAACTCAGAAAAAAACGAAAAACGAAAAGAAGACAGAAAATTAGAGTTGCGTTCCTTTTCCCCGTACAACTATTTGTCGTAGAATAATTCAACGGAGAGGGATCCAAAATCAGCGAGACAGTGTCTCAGTCCAGATAAGGTGGTATCCTTCGGTTCGCCAAAAGAAATTTGTCCATATGCTTGTATTTGGTGAATTAAAACCTACCTAGCCACGTGTCTGCACAGCAAGAAACTATTGTAAGGTCCAATCTTTATACTGTGTACATTAATACACAGAAACGCACACACGCACACACACAACACACGCGCACACACACACACACACACACACACACACACACACACACACAAGCTTCAAATTTTGGCTGGAGTGCTCTTTCACTGATCTTTAATGAAACAATAATACCATACATACATACACACGCATATATATATATATATATATATATATATATATATATATATATATGCATATATATGTCTCTGTGTGTTCGTGTGTCCGTGCCCGTGTGTGTGTGTGTGTGTGTTCATGTATGTGTGTGTATGAATGTATGTGTAAGTATTACGTACAAACGCCATCCACGGCGACTATAAAGTATATTTATATATACAAACACATTAAGCCGAAAATATTCCAATGCCATTCAAACACAGTCAGAATCGCCTTCATTCTTTTCCACCATTGTTACGCATCTCTCTCCCCCTCTCTCCCCCCTCTCTCTCTCCCCCCTCTCTCTCTCCCCCCTCTCTCTCTCTCTCTGTCGTCTCTCATCACCTCGCATTGACATGTTCTGGCTCACTGATCACTTTCATGTAGTCCTTGCTTCAATGGTTGTGTGACCACACTATTTCGTTATTCTTTTATTTCTTCATTCCATAAGGCTTTGTATTCTTCCGTTCTTTCATTCCTTCACCGTTTTTGTTGTTCGTTTGTTTATTCCTACATTCGTCCCTATTCATTTGTGGAAAGATCCGGTAGACCTAAGCACCATAAAACACAATAGTAAATTTTGCTTCCGTCACAACTTTGGCCAGTGCAGTGAATCCCCGTGCTTTTTGTTGAGGTCAACAATAGCAGCACCACGGCCGCCATCAATCACCATCGCCACCACCACCACCATCACCACCACCACCACCACCACCACCACCACTATCACAAAAACATTACCACAACCGCCATCAACATTGTAATCATCACAATCACTACACCAGTATCATCATCATCATCATCATCATCGTCGTCGTCATCATCATTATCGTCGTCGTCGTCATTATCATCATCATCATCATTATCATCATCATCGTCATCATCATCATCTTCGTCGTCATCATCATCATCTTCGTCGTCGTCATCGTCATCATCATTATTGTCGTCGTCATCATCATCATCATCATAGTCGTCGTCGCCGTCGTCATCATCAATCACAGCTGCTACTGCGACGGATGCAATAGCTATCACTGGGGCGACCAGCAAAACCATAGCAGCAGCACCACCCCCACCCCACCCCGTCACCACCATTACTACCACAGCTTCCTCCACCGCTCCCATCGCAGCTCCCCGGCGCCTCCACCCCTGCCTCCACTACCACCACCATCGTCGCTGATAGTCATTGGTTTTGCCGGAAACATTGATGCACATTTTTTCTCCTTCAGGCCCCTTTTACTAATGCTATTAATCTTAATGCATTTTTGCTCTTCTATATCATACAGTGAAGGGTTCACACAGGAGTAGAATCTTACACAATTCATTTTGACATGTTCTGGAGTTCAAATGCTACCAAGGGCAAACTTTTTTCCGTTCATATCTCCAAGAACAGGCAATAAATAATGTGTTCCACTACGTTTCCACCCTGCTTAATTCTAGGAGTTTTTTTTGGCGGGAATACTGTGGATTCCTATTTGATGCGCTGCTTTCTGTCCATGGATTTCTTGTTTCTACTTTATTCCTTGCCACCAAATGTACCGGAATACGAACCAAAATCTCCTGAGAATATTATTGTTGTTGATGTTGTTCTTCTTCTGTCTCCCTCCTTCCTCCTCCCACTACTACTACTACTACTACTACTACTACTAGTGCTACTGCTGCCGCCACGACGACGACGACGACCACCACCACTACTACTACTACTACTACTACTACTACTACTACTGCTACTACTGCTGCTGCTGCTGCTGCTGCTACTGCTACTGCTGCTGCTGCTTGAATATTAATGACTTGTAGGGACGTAGTATTTCGTTTCTTTAAAACATATTAAACGTTTTTATATGACATCGTGTCCTACTGTGTTAGCAGTGCGCTTTACATTACTTGTTAAGGTTCTATAGGCTGCTACAACACTTTCTGTTTCTTTTCCTTCCCTCCTAAGACCTCCTCCTCCTCCTTATCATCATCATCCTATTCCGCGGACATTTTTTTTTGTTTTTATCCTACAGCTGCTTCAAGCTATGTAACTGAAGCTAAACATAACTTTCTCACTTTTCAGAAGCCCTCAAGGGAGAAGGGAGGGACATTTTAAAATATTCTTCTTACAACCTTTGCTAATCTGACAGCAAACAAAAAAAAAAAGGGAAAAAAATGGATTGTTAAAAAATTTTTTTTTGTTTTTCCAAGAATGCCAGAAATTCAATATTTGACTGCAACGTATTCTTCTGTATGAATTTAGCCAGACCACTTCTTTATTTTCCTTTTTCTCTTTTTCTTTCCTTCTCTTACTTCCTCTTCTTTTATCTCCGTCTCTTTTCTTATAAAACTTCTGATAAATTAAGCTGCTGCGAATACTATTTCTCCTTTTAAAACTCTTACATATATTTCCCCTTTTATCTCTCGAGAAAATAGCAAACACTGCAGTACTTAAATCATCGTCGTTTCTGATAAAAATCGCCATTAGTCTTTGTTCGAAATCTCTCATTTGTTCTATAACTAATAAAATGTCCTGCTCTCTAGATTCTCCAGCCAAGTGTTTTGGTCTATAACTAAAAATTAAATTATCTTTATCATTCGCTAATCTTCCTATGATAATCTTATCTTACTCTGCCCAGCTATGAACTTACGGTTAAACAATGCCATTCAGCTATAACAACTTACTCAAACAATTGCGACGCTATCAGTGATGGACGTTGATGTAGCATAATAAATATTATGGCTTCATTAGCAATGTTTAAATGCGAGCGATAAGTGATGTAGTGCTAGAATCAAGCTTACGCTAAGTCAACACAACGATACGGTTTCCATTCTCGGTTGAAACCATTTAATATTACTTTATAACAAAACTGCTCCTGGGTAAGACAGAAACGTCACAATTCATCAGCTTTTTATGATAAAACGAAATGCAATTGTGCAATCGGTTTAAGATTCGAAGGTGGTGGCATGCTCCTATACGGAAAATTGGTAATTCCAAGCTTGCAGCAAGAAACGTCTCTGATGCGGGCGTTGACTAAACACATCTTTTTTAGAGTTTAAAAAGGCCTCCAGGACAAGCAAGTTTTCCAGGATTCTTGCTCTCTCGGCCAAGCAAAGCTTACATCGTTCGCTCCCATTGTTATATTACCTCGGTTGTTCGAGAAACTTCCATTTAATACTGTATGGCATACTCTTCTCTTTTAAACGCCACACATGGCTGGTCAGGGACGTGATTTTGCGCCTCTCCGA
>NC_042997.1:125366338-125408838 GCF_006345805.1 Octopus sinensis | reverse complement strand
CCCCAGTGCGTAACTGGTACTTAATTTATCGACCCCGAAAGGATGAAAGGCAAAGTCGAGCTCGGCGGAATTTGAACTCAGAACGTAGCGGCAGATGAAATACTGCTAAGCATTTCGCCCGGCGAGATAGCGTTTCTGCCAGCTCGCCGCCTTCATTTGTTGTTTTATTGTTGTGTGAGGGTGAAGCGTTCTGTGATAGAAGTGTATTGCGATATATTTGTAGTGGTCATACTTAATGTGATTGTAATATGTTGCATTGTTGTTTCATCTGGTCTTCTTGTAGATTGCTGTGTAGATGTTCTGTGTTGATTCATTTGTCGTGTTGTATGGTCATACTTTGCCGAGTAATTTTATCTTGTTGTATGGCCGTAATGCCTCTTAGTACATTGGGTATTTGGGGAATGCTGTTTGTGTTGAAAAGTGTTTTGTTATTTAGAAGACCATCACCCACTGTACTATATTTTTTAGCTTCTACTTATTTCAGTCATTAGACTGCGGCCATGCTGGAGCATCTCCTTCTTGAAGAGGTTTTAGTCGAAACAATCGACCTCAGTACTCATTTTCTTAAGCCCGATACTTATTCTCCCAGTCTATATTGCCGAATCGCTACGTTACGGGGAAGAAAAGAAACGAACACCGATTATCAAGCAGTGGTGAGGCATAAACGCAGAAACAAAGACACACGCACACACGCCAAACACACACACACACACACACGCACGCACACACACACACACACACACACACACACACACACACACACACACACACACACACACACACACACACACACACACATACACATATATATATATAAGGCGAGTTGGCAGAATCGTTAGCACGCCGGGCGAAATGCGTAGCCGTATTTCGTCTGCCGCTTCGTTCTGAGTTCAAATTCCGCCGAGGTCGACTTTGCCTTTCATCCTTTCGGGGTCAATAAATTAAGTACCAGTTACGCACTGGGGTTGATATAATCGACTTAATCCGTTTGTCTGTCCTTGTTTGTCCCCTCTGTGTTTAATCCCTTGTGGGTAGTAAAGAAATATATATATATATATATATTGATATAAAAGGTAAGATAACAAAAGAAAGAAAGAGCCTCAATATTATGTAAATAGAGGAAATTTATCTATACAATATGTTACATTACTCGGTAGTCAAGATAAAACTCTGAGTTCAGATGCCGAATGGAAATCACAACACCATCTCTTCGGTTATCTGCTATTGAAAACGTTTTCAAATAGCCAGATACCGAAGAGATGGTGTTGTGGATTCCACTTCGGCATCTGAAACTCAGCGTTTATCTTGACTACCGAGTAATGTAACATATTGTATAGATAATATATATATATATATATATATATATATATTATATATATATATATATATATATATTAACAATCAGAAATACTAAATTCTAATCCCTCGTATAGACATACGGTGGCGGGGCGATAGAATGGTGTATACGTCAATCAACACTCACGTGACAGTACACACTGTTTAGCCCTAGGAAGCATCGACGCCTCCTGATGGCTTTGACACATTTTTCTGTGTCCTTATATACAATTACGAAGGGGAGACAAACACCCCCGGCCGCCCGGGCTGCATCTAGGGACACGTGTTTCAGGATGATTGTCCTTCGTCATATATGACAAGTTTTTTTTAGATTCTGTCTAACAAAACCACTCACAAAGCTTTGATCGAAACAGAAATAATGTGGTTGGGAAGCAAACGTCTTATTACACAGCCACGCCTCTCAATAATTTGATATTAATGTCACACTGACCCTAGCTGGAGTTTACTGTAACCCTTTAACTACGATCATAAATGTCATGGTTATTCTAGGAATGATGTTAAATGTTTACCGAAAATAACAGAACTGATACTGCTTAAGTCATCTTTATTGGGATCACTAAAACCTTGTGAAGCATCATTTGGCATCATTGTGGGGAATGTTGTGTTCATCAATCAGTAGACTGGTAGATGAAATAGTGACCCTAATTCCACGAAAAAGAAAAAAAGGTACTCAGTACATTCTGTAGAGTAATTGGTGTTAGGGAGGACATCTAGCATTGGAAGTCATGCCAAAGCAGACATTGGAACTTAATGCAGTCTTCTGACTCCTCAGATCCTGTTGAACTGTCCAACTCATTTCAGCATGGAAGATGGACATTAAACAAAGATGATGTTTTTTCAGTTAACTCTGAAAATAATCAAGAATTTGGAATGGATTTAGTAAATTATTTTTATTTTTCATTAGTAATCTGACATCTAAAATATAGGTTAATAAGAGGTTTTAGTATAAAATTATGACAAAGGGAGCTTGGTGTGGCCCTGGGGTTTGCCAGATCCTGTCAAACCATCCAATCCAGTCAACATCTGGAAAGTGGGCATTAAATAATTTGATATTAATGTCTCAATAATTTGATATTAATGTCACACTGATACTTGCTGGGGTTTACTGTAACCCTTTAATTACGTACATAAATGTCATGGTTATTCTAGGAATGATGTTATAATGTTTACCGAAAAAAAAAAAGAACTGATATTTTCTGCAAGTCACGTTGCTTCGGTAATCTTGACGTATTTTAAGAGAAAATTTGTTTCAAACATGACATTCGTCATCAAAAGATAGGTTTGTATATAAAACTACTTTCCACGGTTATGAATTTATGAAATATTGAGTGGATGTATCTGATTTCTGCAGTAAAAGGGTAGAGAGTACAAGCGTCTGTGAAATAGGGAAATAATAATAACTGTACTATTAATTCAAAGACTTTACCTGGCCAGATACTCTTACTTTTTTTACTTGTTTCAGTTATGTAACTGCGGCCATGCTGGAGCACCGCGTTTAGTCGAGCACATCGACCCCAGGACTTATTCTTTGTAAGCCTAGTACTTATTCTATCGGCCTCTTTTGCCGAACCGCTAACTTACGGAGACCGTAAACACACCAGCATCGGTTGTCAAGCGATGGAGGGGGGAGCAAACACAGACACAAACATATACACACACATACATATATATATATATATATATATATATATATATATCTATATATATATATATATATATATATACGACGGGCTTCTTTCAGTTTCCGACTACCAAATCCACTCACAAGGCTTTGGTTGGCCCGAGGCTATAGTAGAAGACACTTGCCCAAGGTGCCACGCGGTGGGACTGAACTCGGAACCATGTAGTTCGTAAGCAAGCTACTTACTACACAGCCACTCCTATGCTGATTTTTACAGAGGATTACAGTGTAAGCAAATGTGGTATACACAACAACTTATATTACAATTCTCAATGTAGGTAGCTCTGTTGGTTGAGCATCTTTAAACGCCTTTCTTTCAAGCTGATTGCAGATCTACTCGTATATATATAAGTAAACATCTCAGGTAATCAGGTGTGTATGTAGAAGCTAAAAAAAATTGATTAATTGATGTTAGTAGAAAGTTACATAAGTTGCAAGGCAGACAGACAGATTAACATTAAAAACAAAACGAAAAACTAACAAAGCAAGAACTATCGTAGCATGAAGATAGTCACGATACTCATTAATAAAAACAACATAATTAAATCTAGAATCCACTAAGACATTGAGCCATTCGGTCATAAGTTACTTTCAGATTGAAGAAGAATTCTCAATTTCTTGTAATCCTAAGTAATTAAACTTCCTGTTGTAGCCACCAACCAATTCTTCTAGGATACAGAGATGTACTTTTCTTTCGATTTATTAAAAACAAACCACCACCACTCTATTCCAGCTCTCTACCAAAAGGAAAAAAAAAACTACAACAAAAAACAAAAAACAGAAACAAACAAACAACCCCCCTGAAGAATCACTCAAGAATATAAACCAAATAAATAACAAGACTTACGTGAACAATAACAACATCTTAACAAAGAAAAAATAGCAACGAGAATACAAACATATAATAAAAAATATATTTTTTTCACATTTCACTAAATCGACAGAAAATGTCTGAGATATTAGAATGCTTTTTTCTTCATATTAACTGAACAACATATATATATATATATAAATATATAACACACACACACACAACACACACACCACACACACATAATATATATATATATATATATATATATAATATATATATATATGTATATATATATATATATGTATATATAAATATGATATATATATATATATATATATAATATATATATATATATATATATATTATATATATATTTCTTGTTTCCTTTTCTTCCAAGAATCATTATTGATTTGCTTGTATTTGATGTTTCTATTTATTCTAAAGAATTACTCTTTATAATAGCGAAGTGAGTTTAATCCATTATTATTTTAACAAAAGACAACACGATTAAAGATTTAATAAATAATGGAAACACTACTTAAAACGAAGAAGGAAATATGTAAATAACGAAAATAACTAAACACTGACTTAATACAATGTTTTAATGTTTTTTATATATATATCAACCAGCGCACTTAGCATATTATATTTATCCTTGTGGGGATTCTTGGTTGTGTTAGCTCTGTTAACGCGTGTGTTTTGTATGAGAGGTGGTTAGTATCTTTGTTCGCATATATATATATATATATATATATATATATATATATATATATATATATATATATATATTTATCCATATGTATATACATATATATATATATAATATATATGTATCTATCTATATGTATATATATATGTATATATATATATATGTATATTTATATATATATGTGTGTATGCATATATATATATACACACATATATATAGATGCATATATATATATATACATATATACATATATACACATACATAAATATATATATATATATATGTATATATGTACATATATACAACACGCACACACACACACGCACATATATATATATATACATATATACATATATACATATATATATATACATACACACACACACACACACATACATGCGTACACACAAAGAGGTGTACTTTTATATATTTGAGTTTATATTCATGAAAGAGTTCTCAAAGCATTTTCTTTCAGTTATTTCATAAACATACATATCCACACACACACACACACAAACACACACACACACACACACACAGACGCATACACATATATATATCTACACAACCTCTTTAATCTTCCTATAAATGTGGTTAACACCGCTATAAAATATGTTGTTCAATATAAATTTTAAACGATGGCAACAGCATCATCATCAACAACAATAACCTGACGAACAAACGATAAACTTTTATCCGGCCACATGGTCTGCTAGAAATACTACCCGAAACCTTGCTCAAATCACACCTTGCAGTCGAGAAAAAGAAAAAAGCATTTTGCACGGTAGAGTGGTAAATTATGTTTAAGAAATTATGGAATGCTTGTTAACCAGGGATAATTTAGGCTAACCAGGGCTATCCACGGTTAACCAGGTCTAACCAGGTTTATTGAACGTTAACTAGGGCTACTGAACATTAACCAGCACTAACCAGGGTTAATCAGGACTAACCAGGTCTAACCAAAACTACCTAGCTCAAACCAAGACTAGTCATGGCCAATCAAGTCTAACCAGGATTAACCAGGGCTAACCAAGGCTGGCAATAGTCAACCAGGGCTAACGAAGGCTAACTAGAGCCAACCAGGTTTATTGAACGCTAACTAGGGCTACTGAACATTAACCAACACTAACCAGGGTTAATCAAGACTAACCAGGTCAAACCAATACTTCCTAGTTCTAACCAAGACTAGTCAGGGCTAATCAAGTCTAATCAGGATTAACCAGGTTTAATCGAGGCTGACAATAGTCAACCAGGGCTAACCAAGGCTAACTAGGGCTAACCAGGGCTGCCCGTCACTAGCAAGGGTAAGCAGGGCTCATGAAGAGTAGCAGTGTTAACCAGAAGCTAAGCAACAACAACAACAACAGCAGCAGTAGCAGCAGCAGGAACGGCTAAAAATAAAATCAACAGCAGCAGTAACAACAGCAAAAATGTGAGTGGCAGCATCAGCATCAGCAGCATCAGCAGCATCAGCAGCAGTAGCGGGAATAATAACAATGAGGTTAACAGAAACATCAACAACAGTAACACAATCAGCGATAGCAACAGTAACACGAAACGCAGTAACAACAACAATAACAACATTACGGGCGATTGCAACGACAAAATCAACAGCAACAATAAACCAGCAGCAGCACTACCAGTAGTAGCCCCTCCCCCACCACCACCTACTCAACAACAATCTCAGCAGTAGTAGCAGTAGTGGAATTCTAAGAGCAGTGTTATATGTGATGTTTTGACTATTTAGATAGCGAGAGCCAGCCCTGAAGCAAATGGAGGAAAACCTATATACTAACCGGAAGTTAGTATTTTATGGTGGCTCTATAATTACAGACACGAATTTACTGGAAGTTACTTTCGTTTATGTGTCGTCTGCATACATTTAGAAACACATACACATACACGGACAGACATACGCACACATAAATACATACACAGAGTGAAATAGTAACACACATCTATGCACAAACTCAAACGCATAGACATACAAATACATGGATATGTGTATACATATACAAGTACACACGCTTGCAAATACATATATATATATATATGTAAGCATAAAAAGCATCACTCCAACAACAACAATAAAAAGAAAAATCGCATATCACATTAATACTTATATACTGAGTAAATGTATTAGTAAATGGATATTCATCACTTTCGACGATGATTCTTCTACCGGTTTTGATCAACTGAACTGTTTATGCGTTGAATTACACTAGTAAGCTGTTGAGTATTCCTGGCGTAGATGTGTGGTTATTGTTGTTGTTAAGCAACAAGACGAGTAAGGGTGATTACGTGATGGTGTAGGGCTTAGGGGCGGGCGACCCCAAAACTTGGAAAAAAAAACTTTGGTCGTCTTGTTGTTGTCGATGGCTCTTCGTTGACGCCCGACACCATTGGGAGGTGGCCCTAGAAGTCGCTGGAAATGGAGATCTGCAGGTCCAAATTCTTGGACGGCAAGATGTGTGGTTAAGAAGATCGCTTTGCTGTCACGTGGTTTCTTATTCGGTGTTAGTGAACAGCTCTTCGAGAAAATGTATGTATATATATATATATATATATATTCGGATTGTCTTTGCACAGGGGCCATCCGGACTCCCGCTTTCATCACACCGTATCACACCATCTCACACCATTCCACACACCATCATTCACACAATCACACATTATAGACGCACACACTTACGCACACATCCACACGTCAAAGTCATTGACCCCTATCCACCCACACTTACAAACTCTCCAATACTTTATTATCTCCCCTTCTTCCTAGCTCTCCTGTCAAGCTATTTTTTCCCTAACCAGTCGCCATGATCGATCGCTAAATCCGCAACTCTTTTTTTTTTTCCTCTTTGTTTATTTCCTCATATTCCTTTCTGTTGAACAGAATTTCCCACTTTCCCGAGCGCCAAACTAATACACCTGTTTGTTGTTCATACACCAGTCTTCGTCTTTTGTTTTTCTCTAAATTTAAACTGTATATATATATATATATATATATATGTATATATATAGTCAGGAGTAAAGAAAAAGACTACAAACGGAAAGCATGAAATACCTATATATATATAATTTTTAAAAAGTGTAATAAATAAACAAACGAACATAAAAACCGGCGAACATAAAACACAGAAGGTCACGGATTCTTCATTAGTTGTCGGTCAGATGGTCAAACGCAATTTAAGCCATTATCGATAGTATTGATTCCACTCTGGAGGTACCGACAAGAAACTTGCCGGAATGGGACCGTATTTTTTTTTTTTTTTTTTGTACTTGTTTCAGTCATTTGACCGCGGCCATGCTGGAGCACCGCCTTTAGAATGGTGAAAGAGTACAGCAGGGATCACCACCTCCTGCCGGAGCCTCGTGGAGCTTTTAGGTGTTTTTTTCGCTCAATAAACACACACAACGCCCGGTCTGGGAATCGAAACCGCGATCCTCCGACCGCAAGTCCGCTGCCCTAACCACTAGGCCATTGCGCCTCATATATATATATATATATATACATACACATACACACACGCACGCACACACACACACACGCGCACGCACGCACACACACACACACACACACACACACACACACACACACACACACACACACACACACACATATATATATATATATATACCCGATACGAAACTAAAACAATAACAATAGCGATGTTAATGACAACAACAATAGTGGCAATAACAATAGCAACAATGATAACCATAACATTCCCCACTTAAAGAACTATAACAACGACAACAACAACAAACATACGAAATCAAAACATCAACTATAATAACAACGATAACAATGATAATAGCAACAACAACAATGACAACAACACTCCACACGCAGACAACAATACCAACCACATCAACACCACCCACAGCAATAACCACAATAATAATGGGCACAACACAACCACCATCCCTTTGAGAATACCACATGCACCAATGATGATTGTATGGTATGTAGGATTAACCCTGACATTAACGGAAGAACTATATATATAGTATATATAGTATATATATATATAGTATACAGCATGAAGTGCATAGAAGGTGCTTGTAAAGACAAGAACATGATAGACATAGGTGAGACATCTAGGAGCATTGTGGAAAGATTAAATGGACATTTGAGACTATATGACGACAAACTGTACCAACATACCAAAGACCAGCATGGAGGCAACTGGGGTCAACTTGACATCCATAGTTTATCCAAGCACCCACCACTCAGACGAATACAGGAGTACGTCCTCATAAATTAAATATCCCCAGTATTAAATACGAAATATACGTAGTAGGTAGCCAGACCCCTTTATTCACAGTTCATATACACAGGTAGAATAGTTAGTGGGCTGTTATGTAGACGTATGTATGCGTGTTTGTGTTTGTGTGTGCGTGTGTATGGGTAGCCACTACACATTCTTTATTTTCTCTCCTTGTTTCTTTCTGCGTTCCTTTCTGTTGAAGAGCGTAGGCTCGAAACGTTAAAGACTTTTTCACTTTCCGAGCGTTATACTAATACATATATTTGTTGTCTACACCACCTGTCTTCCTCTTTTGTTTCTTTTGTGAATTCTCCCCCTATATATGTATATGTGTATATATATGTATATGCATATATATGTAGATAAATAGATATGAATGTAAACAGATAGATATACAGATAGATAGGTACATAGGTAATATGAACAGAGAAGCACACATACATGCGCAAAACCCATGACCATATACACACACGCACACTTCACACAAGGACACATTTGGAGACACACATCCAAACATAACAGACGCACGTACATAGTCAGAAAAACCCATACACAGACACGCTCAGACATGCTCCGACAAAGAGACAGATGTACACACGCACACACACTCAGACATGCACTCACAAGAAGACAGAGGTACACACAGACACGCACACGCATGCAAACAAGCACACATACACACAAACACAGGAATATTCAGAATACATGCATACAAACGTACACACATATATACATATATATATTATACATAAACACACACACACACACACACACACACACATATATATATATATATATATATACACACATACATGCACACATAGATACATACGTGTGTATGCGCACGCACACTGACCCACAACAAATGAAAAGAACGCAATTCGGATAACGAACAGAGTCAACGACTATTGAAAAGGTTGGAAGATGCAACAAAAATTTTAGGAAAAACAAACAAGTAAATGAGTGGAAACTGGATCGGTGAGTGTGTTAAATAACAAGGCGCAAAAAGAGAATGGCTCTCCTCAGACAACAATATATATAAACGCACACACACGCATACACATATACACACACACAGATATATATATATAAAGAGAGAGTGGGAGAAGGAGAAAGATAGTGAGTGAGAGAGAATGAGAGAAAGAGAGAGAAAGTAAGAAAGAGAGAGAGAGAGAGAGAGAGAGATGGTGCGGTGAATAAATTGTCGTCTAAATTACGTAAAAATGAAAATAATACTGACATCACATTTTAACAGATATATTTACCAAAATGGCATAAAATATCTTGAAATACTAAAGAGTAAATTTATTCAATAAAATCGTCATTGGCTTCAACCACGGCATCCAGACGACTTTGGAATCTCCTGCAACTCTTCTGGATGGTCTCCTTATTTAAGTTGGTGAATGCTGCCATAATCCTTGGCTTCAGTTATTCTTTGGTGTTACAAGAAGATTTGTTGGCCTCTCGCTCAATTGAGCCCCACACATAATAATCAAGGGGGCTTCAGTCCGGGGAGTCAGGTGGCCAGATATTAGGGGCGTTGTGGTCCCAGAAATTGTCTGACAGACATGACTGGGTTCTTCTGATTGTGTGACATGGTGCAGAGTCCTGTTGCCAGGCATAGACCCTTCCAGCGGCCACCCTCTTGACCCAGGGCAGCACTAACTCATCCAAGTACTTGATGTAGGCCTCCGTGTTGAGTGTGAGGCCGAGTAGGAAAATGAATGGAGGCAAAACGTCGTCATTACTAGTGATTACTCCAAACACTATGATGTTGATTGTATGTTTGATTTTTATCACTCTCGGTACATGTCCTCAGATTGTCCTGTCCTCAGATTGACACTCGACAACTGTGAAATGTCCGTATTGGAGCTTTAAGTGCGAACATGAAGCAGTACGGCATGTCGTTTCCAAATTTCTGGCAGAGTTAATTGCGTTATGGTGCTGTTTTTCTCACAGACAGTGCTCAATTGACCCTACTATACTGTGTAGTCGACAAAATTAAAAAAAAACAATACACATGCGCGAAATCAAGAATATAAAATAGCGACCTTTTACCCATCGTACCATGCATATATATATATATATATATATATATATATTATATATATATATATATATATATATATGAATAAATGAAAGAATGGAGTCGAACGAAGATGTTAACAAAATTCCTTTACTCTCGACACATGTTTCGAAGACAGCATATTTTCATTCCGAGGGAATAAAGATTGCATAATGCACCCTTTATTCCTTCGGAATGAAAATATGCTGTCTTCGAAACATGTGTCGAGAGTAAAGGAATTTTATTAACATCTTCGTTCGACTCCATTCTTTCATTTATTCATATACAACACACAAATTTCTGCACATGAACCCGGAGTTTCTACCCTTGACAGGTCGCTTCAACCGTGTTTTTCTGACGTGAATTTGCTACCCAGGTTTCGGTTAAACAAATTTTCCATGCTGAGGATAAACATAGGATAATTCATTCACCTACTTAAATATATATATATTTATATATTTAGTCAGTATTGGAACTGGTAACCTATATTCCTCCTCTTCATGGTTTGTAATCAAAGCATTCTTTGTATGTTAGTTCTATTAATCGACGTTACCGATTTTCTTCATTTGTTCACGGATTTACCTAACGAATACCTATTTTAATTGGATTTAATTGGACTAATCGGATTTCTCCTCCGTTTCTTGACATAACGAACTATTATCTGTTACTTTTTTGTGACCTCTCTCTCTCTATACATACATACATACATACATACATACATACATACATACATACATACATACATACATACATACATACATACATACATACATACATACATACATACAATGTGTGAATATATATATTCTTTTACTTGTTTCAGTCATTTGACTGCGGCCATGCTGGAGCACCACTTTCAAAGATTTTTTGTCGAAAAAAAAAACGACACCAGGATTTATTCTTTGTAAGATTATTACTTATTTTATCGGTTAGTTTTGCCGAAATACTAAGGTTTCTGAGACGTAAACACACCGACATCAGCTCTATCCTTCACACGCATATATACACAATGGGCTTCTTTCAGTTTCCGTCTACCAGATCCACTCACAAGGCTTTGGTCGGCCCGAGGCCATAGTAGAAGACACTTGAATAAAGTTCTACACAGTAGGACTGAATCTGGAAACATGTGGTTGGAAAGCAAGAATCTCACCACACCCAAACCTGCACCTCTCTTTCTCTATCTTTATACATACATACATACATACATACATACATACATACATACATACATACATACATGCATGCATACATACTTATATATATATATATATATATATATATATATATATACACACGAAGGACTTCTTCCAGTTTCCGTTTTCGAAATCCAATCACAAGGCTTTGGTCGGCCCGAGGCTATAGTAGAAGACACTTGCCCAAGATGCCACGCAGTGGGACTGAACCTGGGACCATGTGGTTGGTAAGCAAGCAACTTACCACTCCTGCGCATATACATATGTGTATATATAAACACACACACACGCACGCACACACGCACACACCACACACACACACACACTCACACACACATACGCATATAAGTTGAGGCGCAGAAGTGGGTGTGTGGTAAGTAGCTTGCTTAAAATATTAAAAATATAGTTTGTTTTTAAATTGTACTTAGATCCAATTTTTTGCCTTATTTTTTCTTGATACAAATTTCTGCGGCATGGAAACAAAACTATAGAATTCTTCATGATTTCTTCTATCATTGAAGCCAAGATAAATATATTTGCTTTTAATATAAAATAATTATTTAGATCTAAACTTGATTGGTGGTGTTACTTACTCTCCTATAACGTTGCTACAAATTTTGATGTAAACTTTCAACAGAATCAAATCTCAGTTTGTTTAATGCCGAAATGTAGCTAGGGACTAGACTTCTTCGAAAACGATAACATTTTTCAATTTTGTTAAGAACTGAATTAGCGACAAGCTCTGAAAATTGCTGCGTGTGAGTAAATTATGGCCTTAATATAATTCAACTACTACCGTAGCTGAATTATATATATATATATATATATATAAATGGAACAAAAACGGAATAGAGGCCATTAAAACATTTGCACAGATAGACAACACAAAGGCGGAAAAGAGATATAACAATTAGAAGGATAGGCACGAAAAGACGGGTCATTCTTGGCTTTCTCTCATCAGTCAAGTACCAGAAGTCACGACCATTTCGGACAGATACACTTGAGATGCTTCGATCTAGTTGTCCCCCCCCCAAAAAAAAAAACTAAGCTAAGAGCATTAGACCCCTTTGTAAGAAAGCTAGCGAATGTGTACGTCAGCAAAGACAAAAGAAAAACAAACAAAAAAGAAGAACGGGGAGCATGGTACACAATTACGAATACCACAAAAAGTAACAACAGGCGTCTTTCGACTGAGAGCGACTGAAATTGAGCTGGCGTGTATGAAATAAAAGCCTAAAGGCAGGAACATGGGAGACGAACACAAGACGTGCTGACGATTGGCAGCAGGCCAAGAAGGAAGATCATGGCTTTCTGGACACCGGTCACGTGGAAGGAAGAGAGATGGGTAAGGGACAGCGGTATTGGGGGATAAGAAAAAATCAGACAAAGGGAAAGGTGCGGGGGAGATAAACGAGTGGGACATAGTATATATATATATATATACATATTTGTGTCCTTGTTTGTGTGTTTGTATGAGTGCGTGTGTGTTTATGTATGTGTGTATATTTGTGTGTGCGCGACATAGTTTTTAGCAGAAGTGTGGTCTTTACCTCAGCAGCCCCGCCCTCTCACCCCATTGTGCTGCTTCTGTCCTAAGACCCGAAAATATGGTACAGTTCCTGTATTCCTCTGTGTATGTGTGTTCGCCCACGGTGTTGCCATTGTTGTATTTCTTGTTGTTATTTCCATCGTTGTCACCGCCGTTGCTGCTGTCGTTGTTAATCGTGTTGCTGACATTGTTGTGGCCGTCCGTGAAATTTCGTGTGTGTGTGTGTGTGTGTGTGCTTGTGTATGAGTATGGGTTCGCTTCGTATGTTGTATGTATCCATGCCCTTTATAGAAATTTATTTATTTTATCTATTTCTATATCTTATATTTATTCCAATACATACATACATACGCCATGATAGATCGTTAGCTCCTACACGCATTTTTTTTCTCTCCCTTTTTCTCTCCTTGTTTTTTTCGTGTATCTTTCTGTCGAAGAGCGTAGGCTCGAAACGTAAAAGACTTTTCTATTTCTATTCCTGAAGCGTATACTAATACATTTGGTTGTTTGTACTCCACCTGCCTTCGTCTTTTGTTTATTTTCGTAAACTTTCCCTTTATATATATATATTATATATATAATATATATATATATATTATATATATATATTATATATATATATATAATATAATATATATATATATATATATATATATATATATATATATACTTATTTAAGGAAGCAGAAAATTCAACAAAATCTGTTACTCTGAGTTTCTCGTTGCCGTTCATCAGACAGTTTTGCTAGAATGGAACCCTATATATATATATATGTTTATAAAAAGTGTAGGTGGCATGAAAATGCTATATAAAGTTAAATTCGTTTCTTCTTGAAAAAAAACGAACCTTATCAAAAATATTTTAAAAGTCAAGTGTAATAAAATTTCATAATTGTTTCTTACTAGTCTCTACAGAGTCCACGTGGTGGTGTTTTGTGTGTGGGAGCATAATGGCTGTCTTGTGCGTTGTCTAGAATCGTTTGGTATAATCGTGAAAGTGACCGTTCTCCGTAATAGCAATATTAGCAGAGACCGTTGGTCGTCGTAGTAGTAGTAATGACCATGGTGGTGGTGGTTGGAGTTGTAGCAGTTGTTCATTGGCTATAGTAGTAGTAGTAAAAGTGGAAGTGACCCTTGGCTGTAATAGCAGCAGTAGCAGAGACCGCTGTTTGTAGTAGTAATAGTGTTCGTGGTGGTTGGAGTTGTAGAGTTATACACACACACACACACACACACACACACGCACACACATATATATATAATTGATAAAGTAAACGTCAGATAGATTTAGCTCTAGTTTTTATTCAGTACGACGATCATTTCGATCTATCCTGCAACTGTCCGTTATGGTTATGATTTTGTGCATCTAATAGTCTTGCATCAATCTGTGCAGTTTGTGTCACATCATGTACGTGCATAAAGAAGAAGATGTCCCGCTAGATATACTACGATATCCTAGGTATGTTGTTCGTGCCTGCTGTATTTTGATTATGACCTGTAATAGTTGTCTGTGGGTGTATAATCATAAAACATAGAAAGTACAACTTATCAAAGATTACATTTAGGATAACGGGGAGAGGGGCGTGTGCACTCATTGTCATGAACACTCACACAGGCGTGCGGACACACACACACAGACATACATATACACACCCACACACGCACAAATACATATACACCCACACATGCTTGCTGTAAATTAAAGGCACAGAATCACAGAAGAGAGTAGAACTATCAGAAAATGTTGCATTAAGATTAAGAGGTAGGAGTCCACGATCATTGGACGTAAACACAAATATAGGCGAACACACACACACTTATACACACACACACACACACACACACATGCACGTGTGTCACCAGGGTGTCGTTCATGGTGCTTTTTTAGCTATCCGGATGTAGAGCCCTTTATCTGATATCCCTCTGCGCGGTATACATACATTTATATAAAGGCGGCGAGCTGGCAGAAACGTTAGCACGCCGGGCGAAATGCGTAGCCGTATTTCGTCTGCCGTTACGTTCTGAGTTCAAATTCCGCCGAGTTCGACTTTGCTTTTCATCCTTTCGGGGTCGATAAATTAAGTACCAGTTACGCACTGGGTTCGATGTAATAGACTTAATCCGTTTGTCTGTCCTTGTTTGTCCTGACTGTGTTTAGGCCCTTGTGGGTAGTAAAGAAATAGGTATACATACATATATACATACATGTGTGTGTGTTTGTGTATGTCTACTAGTTACAGGAGTAACCATCTAAACGACTCACTGTATACTAATAAATACATACGCTACATCATATAGTCGTAGGTAACCTTCGCCCCACCACGGCCTATTAAACCTCATACAAAGATAGGTGATCCCAACCACCACTGTCACCACCATCACCACCGCCGTCGCCACCAGCACCAGCACCAACTCTAGCATCATTCAAACACACACAAACAACTTTACCTTCCTCTTCCACCGCTAAATACCATTATATTCGATGAAATTATTCCGCAATTAATTTTCCCTCTGATTGAATCTTAAATGATCAAATAAATCTTTTTTTAATCATTCCATCTTCTGATTAAAAACCCACCCGGTATAATAATTAAGTCGGATCTAACGAATCGGAGAAATAAACTAGTATTTAAAGGAAGGTGGTTAAAATAATGACAATGAAAATAATGATAATAAAAAGTATTATTATTATTATATTATTATTATTATTAATAGTAGTAGTAGTAGTTGTTGTAGTAGTAGTAGTACTAGTAGTAAAGGGGTAAGTTGGCAGAATTATTAGCGCGCCGGATAAAATGCTTAGCGGCATTTCTTCCGTCGCTGCGTTCTGGGTCCAAATGCCATCGAGGTCGACTTTCATCCTTTTAGGGCTAGATAAATTAAGTACCATTGAAACAGAGGGGTTGATGAAATCGACTAGCCCCTTCCTCCAAAATTTCGGGCCTTGTGCTTTAGCAGAAAGGATTGTTTTTGTTGTTGTTATTATTATTATTATTATTATTATTATTATTTTCCGCCGAGGTCAACTTTGAATTTCGTCCTTTCGTGTTCAAGAAATTACGTACCAGTCATACATTGAGGTCGATGTAATCGTCTTACCCACTCTCCCGAAATTGCTGGCCTGGTGCCCAAATTAGAAGCCATTATTAGGGCCAGTTTCTCGGTTTCGTTGGCGATTAGGTTTCCCACCTGGACGGGACGCCGGTACGTCGCATGTGAGCTGCAAAATGCAGGAGGAAAGAGTGAGAGTAAGTTATGGCGAAAGATTCAACAGAATTTCTCCATTTCCTTCTGCCGGAGCCGCGTGGAGCTTAGGTGTTTCGCTCAAAAACACACACATCGCCCGGTCTGAAATTCGAACCCGCGATTCCTCGACCGCGAGTTCGCTGCTCTGACCACTAGGCCATGTGCTTCCATTCCGATGAGAAATAATAAACACGAAGTAAAACATTTTACGAAAAGAAACAACACTTACTTTATTTACTTTGTGTTTAAATCAGAAACTATTATTAAATAAGTGGAAGAGGCGGCGAGCTGGCAGAATCGTTAGCACGCTGGGCGAAATGCGTAGCCGTATTTCGTCTGCCGTTACGTTCTAGGTTCAAATTCCGCCGAGGTCGACTTTGCCTTTCATCCTTTCGGGGTCGATTAAATAAGTACCAGTTACACACTGGGGTCGATATAATAATCCGTTTGTCTGTCCTTGTTTGTCCTCTCTGTGTTTAGCCCCTTATGGGTAGTAAAGAAATAGGTATTTTTTCCTGGCTCTTTACGTTCCGAGTTCAAATATCACCGTGATCAACTCTGCTATTTATCCTTCTGGCCTTGATAAAATGAAGCATGTGTTAAAGGACTACGGTCGATCGTGATGACTGCTTCTCCTTGAAAAATTACTGGCCTTGTACCTAAATCCGAAAACCATTGTTAGATACACGAAAGACGTTGAATAAGCAGAAATGATAGACAACTAGAGAAAATGTTGCGTAGTATTAACTTATTTTCTGCGTTGTAGTCCTTCAGAGGTCGACTTACCCTCTATCATTCTTTTTAGAGTTCAGTCAGATATTGAATGTATTTAATCGACTTTTTCTCCTTTCTCCAAATGAATGTGTAGTCGTGTTTACATGTTATGAATCTTTGTTAACTATGTGACATTAGTGGAATTCAAATATTTAGATTCACTTCTACAGCATTCAGTGCGCAATAACTTCCATTAATTCCTCACAGGCATTCAGAAAATTTCTGTGCATTAAAACGGCGGAAAACAGCTTTTGATGATTGGATGGGAACTTCTTGTGAGTGAGGACCTTAAATTGTCTAAACTAATGATTTGCAAAAACTACACACTGAACATTAAAACTGACTGAACACACAAAGGACCAGACTTCGTATCACTATGAAAATAAAACAACAGAAGACACAAACAGAACGAGTGCTTCAACCAACGCAAAACACAAATAGCAAGAAAATAACAAAAATTCGAAATGAATCTGCAGATCAGATAAGCTTTCACAGTAGCAATATTCCGATGAAGTAAAAGCGTTTTCTGAAAACAACATATTGCATAAAAAGAAAATAAAGATGACCACACAGAAAAAAATTTAACAAGTATAACACACAAAATAGAAGTGGTCCCAATGCAAAACAACACAATGGAACAATGGGTAGATATGCAAGATAAGGTTAAATAAATAACACCTGAAAATAAATAATAAATACAACTAAACATTGAGAGAAAACGTAAATATGTTTTGGACATTAAATTTACAATAGCTATCGTAACACTAATATAAAAAAGTATTATCACACTAAGAGAAGAAAGAAATTGAGGTATAATGGGAACATATATGGAGTCATGTTATAAAACAAGAAAAAGTGTAAGGAAAGAGGATAGAACGAAAACAGAAGAGAAAACAAGCAAACAGGCAATATGATAATATGTAAATATATTCTAACCTAACAATAGACTTATCTCGTACTATAAAGACGTCTAGCAGTAGGTTGTCTCCTCCTAGAATTGACAACTTTCACTATGTCTTGTTAAAATGCATGTAATTATCCAGGAATTTATGAAATACTGACATGGCTATTTCCGTCATATTAATACTGCCTGTAACAACAATATGTTTGTTATTGGAATACAAAGTAAAACCCGGAGAGTAAACCATTCTTACATACAAATCACCCCGCGAAATAGCAATCAGTTACTTTATAAAGGAACAATATAAAGATCTCTTATATTCTAGTTATTTATCCAACACAGAACAAAACCAGTCATCTAATCAACTACAAAATAATGGAAACAGTATGAGGTGATTTGATGTGCTAGAGATAACAGCAATTCCCACCACGCCATCTAAGGAAAAGGTACATTTGACAAAGTACTTTTATATAATCGGTTTTTCGTCTCATCCTATAGTAAACATTCAGTCGATCGATCATCCGAACAAGTAATTAAATTAAAGTACAAGTGACTGAGTATTCCGCAGGGACATGTAATATTAACGTAATTCTTAACGTAGTTTGCTGTTGTTGTGAAGTAACAAGACGGGTAAGGGTGATTAGGTGATGGTCTAGGGCTTAGGGGCGGGAGACCCCAGACCTTGGAAAAAAAAAAAACTTTGATCGTCTTGTTGTAGTCGAGGGCTCTTCGTTGACGACCGACACCACTGGGGGGTGGCCCTCGAAGTCGCTGGAAATGGAGACCTCCAGGTCCAAATTCTTGAAGGGCAACGTAGTTTGTGGCAACGCTGGCCTTTCGGAAAACAGGTACAGTGCATTCGATTAGCTTCCACAGTCTCCATTTCCACCTATTCAGTTTCACTCACAAAGCTTACGACCCAAGACAACAGTAAAATACACTTTCTCTTGATGCTGTGCGGTTGTATAGAAACAAAGAACTGATTGCGAAGCAACGTTTAAACGTTTGATTCTATGTATATTGCAGATGGGACAGTTATTATTATTTCCAGCAGTCAGGTAATTACCAATGATAAGGCTAAAAAAGGCCGAAACTATGTGATCTGGTGGCCCTGGCATTGAGGATGGCGGTGATTGCCCTCCCTCTAGACGTGCAAGAGTGCTCATATGCATCCCAAGACTATATGAGAAAATTTCTTTAGGTAAATATCGCAGAATTCTGTATTCTAACACATCAACTTTTAACTGGGATAAACTTTAACTTTTGGTATTAATAGTGCTTCTGTCACTTGTTTAGTTGTCTGTCTGTCTATCTATCTATCTATCTATCTATCTATCTATCTATCTATCTATCTATCTATCTATCTATCTATCTATCTATCTATTCTTTTATTCGTTTACTCTTGTTTCAGTCATTTGACTGTGGCCATGCTGAGCACCGCCTTTTAATCGGAGAAATCGACCCATGGACTTATTCTTTGTAAGCTGGTACTTATTCTATCGGTTACTTTTGACAAACCTCTGAGTTACAGGAACATAAGCACACCAACAACAGTTGTCAAGTGATGATAGGGAGACAATGACAGACACAAACACACAAATATGTACACATATGCATACATACATGCACACACACGCGCACATATATATATACACGACGGGCTTCTTTGAGTTTCCATCTACTAAATCCACTCACAAGGATTTGGTTGACTTGAGGCTATAGTAGAAGACTCTTGCCCAAGGTGCCTGCAGTGGGACTGAACCCGAAACCATGTGGCTGGGAAAGAAGCTTCTTACCACACACCCACGCTTGTATGTATGTGTATATATATATATATATATATATATATATATATCTGTGTGTGTGTGTGTGCAATCTTTTAATGTCTGCATCTTTGTATATTAGCCTTTAACTCCTAGGTTTATTTTGTTGCTGTTTGCCTCGAATAGTCAGTGAAAGGATATCAGCGAATCACTAACACCGTTCGATGTACAGCTTAAAGTGGGGAGTAATAACCCAATCGCATAATTCATCACAACTGTGATTGCTGACTATAGTTAAAGAACCCGTAGATGAGGCATTGTGAACATTCTTATAGGGATCGGCTTTTTTGTTTGAAATATTTACGTCTAGACTACTTTTCGATGGGTTTGATCTCTGATCATGATTATGTGTCCCATTTATGGATACATAGACTGTGTCGTACAAGATTTGAACGATATAATCGTGTTTTTAAATAAACGTTCCTCGTTAGTGTCTAGTTCGACACGATGCACACATCCGAGAATAAATAACAAGTGACAACTTGAGATCAAAAGGATTAAAATACAGTTTAGATATAATTAATAAAAAAATGTTTTATCTCTGTAGACAAGGTTAATAGTCCAAAGAATTATAATCGTATTATCAATAACTCATCTCAGACATTTAGGCAAGACTTAAACGATTTTACTATGTCTGGAAGAACATTATTTTATTGATTCTATTCCTTCAACAAGAATCACAGATTGACTTTGAGTCAATGTTTCACAGCTTGTCCCCGCCACAGAATTTTGTTTCTCACGAATAGACAAGATGTTCTAACAAACATTTTGTATGGTTATTTTCAGTGTAGAATACTGCTCCTCTGCACAATTTGTGACCTCTTTAAGGTACATTACAGGACTACTGATATGCTGCCACGCAAGCAAACAACTTAAATTCACGATCTCACCCCGAAAACAGCATTCAATTTTACGCGTTTTTTTAGCTTGCAGTATTCGAACTTCAGCTTCTGAAACCCAACGTCAAGGTATCGGCCTTCGCATTCGTGGAGGGCCTCATCAGTATTAACAACAACAACAACAACAACAATTATTTCAAATTTGGCACAAGGCCAGCAATTTCGGGTTTGGGGTAAATCGATGCAAGGCAAGCTCGACTTCAGCGGAATTTTGTACTCAGAACGTAAAGACAGACGTAATACCTATTTCTTTACTACCTACAAGGAGCTAAACACAGTGAGGACAAACAAGGACAGACAAACGGACTAAGTCGATTATATCGACCCCAGTGCGTAGCTGGTACTTATTTAATCGACCCCGAAAGGATGAAAGGCAAAGTCGACCTCGGCGAAATTTGAACTCAGAACGTAACGGCAGACGAAATACCGCTAAACGTTTCGCCCGGCGTGCTTTGCTCCAGTGGGTATTGTTTCTTTACTTTCTGGAGGAGTAACATCAATCCTTTAAATATTACCAAAATGAAGCAGATTCAGATGTTTATTTTGAACTTGTAGAAGACACACGAGATGTCGAAATATTGTTCATTTGTTAATAATAATAATAATAATAATAATAATAATAATAATAATAATAATAATAATAATAATAATATAATAAATATTAATAATAATACATACATACATACATACATACATACATACCGACAAAACTATAAAAGCTAATAAACCGGATATTATTATAAAAGGTCAGACAAAAACGGTGTGTTTATTAATTGACATGAGTATCCCTTGCGATCTTAACATAGCGGCGAAAGAATCTGACAAGATCAGTAAATATAAAGACTTGCTAATAGAAATTGAAAAAATGCGGCATCTCAAGTCGACTACAGTACCAGTGATTGTAGGATCTCTATGAATGATAAAAAAAAAAGTACTGAAACCTATTTGAAAATGATACCAGGCTTAACATCCCTACAGGAAGTGCAAAAAATCGTATTAACTTGAACGACTCATGTACTGAGAAGAGCATTATCGCTGTGAAAACAACATCCATTCATGGATTTATTTATTTATTAATTTTTTAAAATACATATTTCACCTGTAAATTTGCGTGTGTAATCTGGGAATGCATACAATGAGCTTCTCTGCCCAAGGTGTACGGAAAGCGCTCGGAGAGAAATGGAAGAAAATTTAAAGAAAGAAGGAAAACAACAACAACAACAACAACAACACAACAACAACAACAACAGCAATAATAATAATAATAATAATAATAATAATAATAATAATAATAATAATAATAATAATAATAATAATAATAATAGTAATAATAATAATAATCCTTTCTGTCTCTGGCACAAGGTCAGTAATTCTGATATTTAGTCGATACCATCGACACCAGTATTTGAGCCAGAAAGGATGAAAAGTAAATTTTACTCTCACAAGATTTGAACTGAGAACGTAAAGATCCGAAACAAATATCACAAACATAATCATCTGCACGTAGCTAAAATTTAGAACATTAAATCTGAGACTGACATCGAAATCTGAAAATCAGACCAGACCTAACAATACAAATGCGTTGGAGCAAACGAAACTGATAAGATATAACGTTCGGAAATGAAGAATAAAATTAGAAAAAGTTGCAACAGAATCTTCCAACTAACAGTCAATACTGAATTCAATCCCAGAAATAAGGCATTTGCTATTAACTACTAGCCATCCAATTTATAAACTAGTTTCAATATAAGCTATAAGTAAATTGAAGATCTTAGATAGAAAGAAAATAAAAGCAAACTACTGATAAATATCCGAGAGCCAGCAAAGTTGATAGAAATATATCTTGTCCGCACTAAATGATGGTGACTGGAGCACCGCCTTTAGTCGAGCAAATCGACCCCTGGACTTATTCTTTGTAAGCCTAGTACTTATTCTATCGGTCTCTTTTGCCGAACTGCTAAGTTACGGGGACGTGAACACACCAGCATCGGTTGTCAAGCGATGTTGGGGAGACAAACACAGGCTCACAAACATGCACGCACACACACACACACACACACACACACACACACACACACAACACACACACACATACATACATATATATATGACGGGCTTCTTTCAGTTTCCGTCTACCAAATCCACTCACAAGGCTTTGGTCGGCCCGAAGCTATTGTAGAAGACACTTGTCCAAGGTGCCACGCGGTGGCACTGAATCCGGAACCACGTGGTAGTTAAGCAAGGTACTTACCACACAGTCGCTCCTGCAAAAGCAAAATATTAATAAATATATAAAATGTTTAATGAAAAAATTGAAAAATAGACCAGTGCTCACAATATTCCTGACAGATTAGAAAGCAGACATTCTAGGTACACATCAGATCCTTGGCGAGTCATTTCCAATTTATTAACATAACTCAGACATTACACTCTCCACGCACAGCGCATATTCAATTATAATAGCCATTCAATAAAAACAATAATTCACACAACATATAAACTACAGAATCGTCTCCAAACTTTATGAAAGAATATTTACTTTTTCACACTTTTACCTATTTCAGCCTGCGAGTTGTTGACGAAGCTGGGATATATTCTATGTAATCAATACAAAATGAAGTAATTCAACGTATACTGATATATGTTCGATATCCAACATTATAACACCATGAACTAACAACTCCCATTCCTCACAGCTGCCGTTCAGTAACACAACAATATAGACAAGCATTGAATCTCACACACACGAACACACAAATACACACAGGTACGCACAGAAAACTGCTAATGCCAACCACACAGCACACAATAAACAGAAAGAAGAAACAGAGAAGCACCGACACCACCCAACGTAATATAAGGTAGATTGTACATAAAGTACAGAACATAACAAAGAGTGAAAAGTAACACCTAACAAAATGAAAAAAAGAGCAATCCCAGAACAAAGCGTAAATGATGAATAAATGCGTAGAAGCAAACATGTATATCTTTAAAAGACAATGTAACTCGCAAATCAGGTGCACGGAAGTGCACCAGGTACTGCAATGAAAATGCGCATAAAACGATTGAAAACAGGTGGCGAATAATAATAATAAGAAGAAGAATAAGAATAAGAATAAGAATAAGAATAAGAAGAATAAGAATAAGATGAATAAGAATAAGAATGAGAATAAGTATAAGAAACAGCTAAGTAAATAAAGAAATACATTGATATGTAGTAATAATGCGGAAGATAAGTAATATTACGGGAAAGAGGTAGCTGAAATTTGAAGGAAACAACTTCCTGTTAAAGTAAATAATACTATTATAAAGATAGACAGATGCAGAAAGAGAGAGAGAGAGAGAGAGTGTGAGAGAGAAATACATACGCATACAGATGTACACACGTGCATATACATGTCTACGATATATATATATATACGTATGTATATATAAATACGTATATATATATATATATATATATATATATAGTTATATATTTATAGGTGTATGTATGAATGTATGTATGTATTATGCATGTGTGTGCATGTATGAATGTACGTATATATATATATATTCATATACATACATATATGCATATATATAATTTACATTATTATACAAATATATATATATACACATATACATATATATATATTATATATATATATATATATTATATATATATATATATATGCATGTGTGTGTGTATGTATGAATGTACGTATATAACGGATGAGTAAGGTAGAAAGCAAAGATGGTGTTTAAAATTTCAAAGCGACTGATATTGGCTTCAAGAGTAAAAAAAAATATGCTTTACTAAGTCAACAACGTTTCATAAACAACATCAATGACTTGAAGAGGAGATAAAAAAATACAAACAAAAATAAAAAAATAAACCCCTCCTTTCTCTCAAAATGTAGTTTTTTCCATTCAGCATCTCGCGTAATACAATAAACAAGTTGTGTATTAAAGTGAAGAGTTTTCACAATAAAATGCACGTTTACGTCTATCATCTATCTATCTATCTATCTATCTATCTATCTATCTATCTATCTATCTATCTATCTATCTATCTATCTATCTATCTATCTATCTATCTACATACATACCTAGAGATATATTATTATACACAGACATGCATGCATAATTATACATATATACATATATACATATATAGTTATAATATATGTATGCTTATATAGAGTTATATGAGTATTCCTTTATATTCGGCCATATTCAGCGAGTTTATGTATATATACACACACATAGACATACGGAAAATACATGAACTGGATGAATTTTTAGATAGGCATGTATGCGTGAATATAGATGTACATGCATATATGTATATGTATGTATATAATATATATATATATATATATATATATATATATATATATATATATATATATATATGTATGTATGTATGTATATATATATATACATACACACACACACATATGTATATAAACAAGGAGAAGAAAATGTGTTGAGAACTTTATCGTAGATAAAATAAAATCTTTTCATTTTTGTCAAATTTTGCTACCCGCATCAATCAGTTTAACGGAGGTTTTAATCGTGCTAAAATATAAGAGAAAACTAATCAGTGAAAGTAAATTAAATTAATCGTTCACGATATCAGGTATGATGGCTCAACAGTTTTCATTACAAAAATATCATAATGTTGATATTTCGATTTGTTCTGATTGCCGTTTCGATTCTGAATTCGATTGTTTCTGATTGTTTCGTGACAGTAGCTTCTGCGGAGGTTCATGAGAATTATATCGGACAAATCAGTGTGTTCTGAAGACAATGTATGATTCTGTATAGATAATCAATTAAAATGCTGGAAGCAGACAAATAGGGATGAATAATCGTATTGACAACCAAGTGAGAAGCAGCCGAACTTTAATATTTTCCCTTTATATCAACGCAGTGATGTAACAACACAACATTGCAATAACAAGGCATTAACAAAGAAGCAACTTTCCTCACTAAAACCGACCACTTCTAAATAATTGTTGGAGAGAAAGGGAAATAACTACCGCTACGTTCTCTCCAAGTTTCGCTAAAGCTGATACTAGTTAGATTGACACAACCACTTCTATGACTACTATGGCTGCATTGTTGCATCTGTTACAACTAATAGCCACAACAACAACAACAGCAAGAACAACAACAACCCAGCAACAGTAAAGAGAGAAAAAAGATATGAACACCAAATGAATTTGCAAGGAGCACATACGAAACTGGTAGCATATTTTGATAGAAAGATAGATTCTTTCTTTTAATCGTGATTAAGTTTCCATAGTATTCTTTTTGGTTTGTAATAAAAATTTACTCGTGTTTAAACACCTAGCATTTGTTTTATACATACATACATACATACATACATATATATATATATACTTATATATAAATATAATTAATCAATATAGGGTGGCAAAAGAATTCAGCAGAAATTATTTGCCACCAGCGGCCTAGTGGGAAAAAGTAAATAGTCAGAGACCATTAATAAATTCAACAGCAAAATTTAGGAACGGCCATAATAGGCCGTTCAACCCACTAGAAATAGCAGCCAAGGCTTCAACCGCAAAACAATATTAATCCGTAAACCAGGAGAAAATTTAAAAACATTTACCCTGTAATACCTTATACAATGCATCGTTTCGTCTATTTTTTAATGGTAAATCAACTTGATTAAATTAAATCAAGCTAATCTTCCATAGGCCAATAAATTCATCAGTAAGGTAAGCCAGACGGGACAGATATTTGCACGAGGCAGCTCCACTACTGTCTCGGCTATATCTGACCTAAAATTTTCAAATCATCGTACTCGCGCCAAATTTATCGGCAGCAAATATAAGCTGCCGATTCCATTTCGGAATTAAACAGAAAATTCATAATTAATCAATATAGGGTGGCAAAAGAATTCAGCAGAAATTATTTGCCACCAGCGGCCTAGTGGGAAAAAGTAAATAGTCAGAGACCATTAATAAATTCAACAGCAAAATTTAGGAACGGCCATAATAGGCCGTTCAACCCACTAGAAATAGCAGCCAAGGCTTCAACCGCAAAACAATATTAATTCCGTAAACCAGGAGAAAATTTAAAAAACATTTACCCTGTAATACCTTATACAATGCATCGTTTCGTCTATTTTTTAATGGTAAATCAACTTGATTGAATTAAATCAAGCTAATCTTCCATAGGCCAATAAATTCATCAGTAAGGTAAGCCAGACGGGACAGATATTTGCACGACGCAGCTCCACTACTGTCTCGGCTATATCTGACCTAAAATTTTCAAATCATCGTACGCGCGCCAAATTTATCGGCAGCAAATATAAGCTGCCGATTCCATTTCGGAATTAAACAGAAAATCCATAATTAATCAATATAGGGTGGCAAAAGAATTCAGCAGAAATTATTTGCCACCAGCGGCCTAGTGGGAAAAAGTAAATAGTCAGAGACCATTAATTAATTCAACAGTAAGCCCGTCTGGCTTACCTTACTGATGAATTTATTGGCCTATGGAAGATTAGCTTGATTTAATTTAATCAAGTTGGTTTACCATTAAAAAATAGACGAAACGATGCATTGTATAAGGTATTACAGGGTAAATGTTTTTTAAATTTTCTCCTGGTTTACGGAATTAATATTGTTTTGCGGTTGAAGCCTTGGCTGCTATTTCTAGTGGGTTGAACGGCCTATTATGGCCGTTCCTAAATTTTGCTGTTGAATTTATTAATGGTCTCTGACTATTTACTTTTTCCCACTAGGCCGCTGGTGGCAAATAATTTCTGCTGAATTCTTTTGCCACCCTATATTGATTAATTATGAATTTTCTGTTTAATTCCGAAATGGAATCGGCAGCTTATATTTGCTGCCGATAAATTTGGCGCGAGTACGATGATTTGAAAATACAAAATGAGGTATTAGCCCTCTTACAATAGTTTTTACAATTTAAAACACATAGTTGAGGCAATTAAGTTCCTGCCTCCCCGACCAGGTCCAGGTCCAGGTCGGGGCCCCGGAATACAAATCTGAACACACACACACACACACACACATATATATATATATATGTGCATATATATTTATATATATATATATATATATATATATATATAATATATATATATATATATATATATATGTGTGTGTGTGTGTGTGCATGTTGCCCAGACACACAAATGCACACACAGAAAAATAACTTGCGTCCACTCTTAGTAACTCACAACCATACACGTCCGAACACACCGCACACTCCGACACACACCGACACCCACGCTGATGCACAAACACACACACAAATGCACGCACATGCATATCTTAGAAGCCATAGACACACCTTCCCACACGTCATACATAACACATATACAATTTTATTTAAAGTGCTTTTGTCAAAACATTTTAATGAGAATCTATATCCACGTACATATACTCATGAACTCCGCATACATACATATACACACACATACACACACATATACAAACATACATACAGATACATACATACGCACACACATACAAACATACATACACATACATACATACATACATACATACATACATACATACATACATGCATACATACAGTCATACATACATACATACATACATACATACATACATACATACATAATACATGCATGTATACATACATACATCCATATAAATATTTTTATCTTTAAAGTCTGTGCATATATTTAAATAAAATGTTTAGTATATTTAAATACACACATTTTTGTATACATAAATTTTTTAACGCCATATACATTTTTTTACATTTCTATTTAAACTTTGGATAAATATACACATATACATACGTATATAGAAAAAAACATTCATACGGATATACAAACTTATGTACGTGTGTATGTATGTATCTATCTACCTATCTATGTATCTGTCTGTCTGTATGTATGTATGTCTATCTATCCATCTATCTATCTATCTATCTATCTATCTATCTATCTATCTATCTATCTATCTATCTATCTATCTATCTGTCTATCTATCTCTCGACATGGACGGACGCTAGTCAAATGGGCTCCACTAAGTTGGTCATTTTGTACGTTGAAAATTGTTTATTGTGAAATATTTTGTGTTTAAAAGTTGTGCAACAACATCCACTGCAAACCTTGATTAATATCTACACAAAATTTTGCCCCTTGTGGGCAAAATTTAAAAGAAAAAATTCTCATAGCCTTCGTGGTTTCATTTAGCCATTTTATTTCCAAAATGGCCACTGGTCACCACGAGGCTGAGGTGCAAGTCAAGCGTGACGCAGAGGCAGAAAAACAGGATGCTCTGTTACCTTACGCTGAACCTGACAACTCCGCCACCATCAACATCGACAACAGCAACAAATACAAAACAAAGGTCGCAAGGCCAAGCACCGTCAACACCATCAGTGAGTCCACCACCACCACCAACACCGACAACAACACCATGGCAGAATCTGCTACTAAAACTGCTATCCCTACTAAAGACGTCGCCACCAATAACAATACACACCACATCACCGCCACCAAAGACCGTGCCGTCAATGCTACTAATACTACTAACACCACCGCCGTCACCAAGAACGACAATAACAACAACACAACAACAACGACGACGACGACGACAACATTCCCTTCAACCACTGCTCACTCCATCACCAACAAGTGAAAAAATAACGACGACAAGCAAACGAAATGCCGAAATTTGCGCTAATGCAGGACTAAATTACGCAGGCAATTTTCCACCCCTTGCTAGTTGCATAATCAGCAACCACAAACCTACAACCCACACCCCTGCCATCAACACCAACACCACCGGCAGTAACAACAATAACAAAACAACAACAAACTTCGCCGAGGCGATAAAAGAAAAGTAACAAAAGTTTCGTTTACTACACAACAGATTAAAGATTGCAGAAACCTTATTACAAATCAAAACGGAAAAATACTCTTACACATACCTCTCACATACTGAATGAGGAGAAAAAAAACAATTGTATATAAAATCACAAATAAAAAAAACTAAAAGTCCAGAAAAGGCAAGCACAGACAAAGTCGAAAAGTGCTTACGCCCCATCTGGGGATACAAGGATTGTGTGACTTGGGCGAACAAGTTCGCACACGTACAGGTGGTTTTTCAGAATGAAGAGTTGGCGAAGAAATTCTCAACGATAACCCTTCATTCTGATGAACTAACGTTGACACCGAGTTACCTCGGCCAGAAGGTGACGAAAGTCATTATCAGTGGTGTCCCCCAAGTGACTACAACACTGCGGATAACATCCGCCTTAACATCCGAAATGGAGGACTTAAACATCCTAGATATCGGTGTTTCGGAAAACAAGGACTGGCTGGGAAAGAGAATAGAGTTCCTCTTCCACATAAGTCAAGAGGACATAAATAAAATCTCCACCCACGTACATCTTGAGGATGGCCGCAAGTTATACGTAGTAGTCGAGGGCAGAAGGCCACGATGCTATGCATGTGGCAGTGAAGCACACCTCAAAAAGGAGTGCAAATCTGCCGCAAAATTACAACAACAACAACAGCCACAGGAAAAATCACAAAAGCCAGGATTATTGCCCACACCACAATATGGACAGCTAGTCAAGAAGCTGTATGCGAAATGCAGGAAAAACACAAAGAACAAGCCAACCCAACCAAACAACACCAACACCAGCGCCAAGAACAGAATCATCACCACCAAC
The DNA here is from genome assembly GCF_006345805.1 of Octopus sinensis. Classification (NCBI taxonomy): domain Eukaryota; kingdom Metazoa; phylum Mollusca; class Cephalopoda; order Octopoda; family Octopodidae; genus Octopus; species Octopus sinensis. Next base: position 125,377,859 of record NC_042997.1, on the reverse strand, counting down.
AACAAATAAACCAATTCCAACACCAAGAATAACAACGAAGAAGACAAGCACCAAGGATGTAGGAGAGACAATAACCACACAACCCCCCCAGCAACACCCTCCCCGCGCACCACAACAATATCTACAACCGCACAAACACACCCAGACGCTTTACCCTTGCCCCCTGCTGATTCGTCAGACTTTTCATCTAACGATGAAAGTTCGACAGAATGGCAAATAGCCACAGGGGGTAAAAGAAAAAGATCAAGAAAAACCAAACAAGAATCGCAACCAAAGCAGGGAGATACCTGAACCCTGAAAACTCCATACACAACAAAACAAGCACCAACACCACAAAAACAATGCTATCAGCGATAGACACAAAAGACTCCAAACTAATGGAGTACATCACAGATACACAAACATTTGTGAAGATGACTTTAAAAATAGCAATCATCCACGCACTACACCACCCAACACATCAAAATACTACACATCACACAAACACAACACCACAAACTCAAAGCCCTCTTCCCAAATGCTGTAGGGGGTTTCCAGAAATATCTGTCCCAAAAACTATATAGAAACCTCCTCGAAGACACATCAAAGAACGAGGAAGCCAAAACTTTCGACACAAGTAAGTACTCTCTGTACTTTCATTTGTGTGTTTTAAAGCACACACCCCAATAGAATCATGGTCAAGATTGGTTGTGTGAATGCGCGTGGCTTGGGGTCTCCTTGGAAACAAGGATACCTCCTAAATGACATCAAGTCACATGATTTGGGAATCATAGCCATAAGTGAGACCAGACTCCACGAGCCACAGGCCCTAAAGTCCATGTTTGGCGGACAGTTTAACATTTATTTCGCTCCCTGTCTGCCGAGGATGGGCGGTAGTGGCACCGCGGTACTTTTTCACAAGAGCCTGGATCTCGAAGTCAAGACGATATTCGTAGACCCGGAGGGTAGACTGATCGTTCTGGATGTTGACGGCAACAATGGGTGCGCTTTTCGACTCGTATCAGTCTACGCACCGCCCTTAACAGGTCGGGCGGATTTCTTTCGACGTCTAGAAGTATTCTTGGGAACGTCTCGTCCTTTACTCTTAGTGGGGGATTGGAATGCTACCTTGGACACGCATGTAGACTACGTGGGTAGAGACAGAAACAGAGGGGATGCAAATGCCTCAGAGACCTGCTCAGACGATTCCAACTGTCTGACAGGTACCGACTCGACCACCCAAATGCACCAACGTGGACATGGAGCAACCGCAGTGGGTCGTCGAGATCGTATCTAGATAGGATACTGTGTAGGACAGTAGACAAGGATAACTTAGGATGTCCACAATTCCACACAGTCAGCTACACGGATCACAAATTGGTGACGTGTACGCTAGACTTAGATAGGCACATAGACAGGGTCCTGGGTACTGGAAACTGAACGCATCATTCCCGTCCAGACAAGTTTTCAGAGACCGGATTAGCACACTAGTAAAGAGGCTTTGACGGGAGCCATCATCAACAACAAATGGTGGTTTGCCCTCAAGAGAGCAGTAAAAGCAGAAGCGATTAGGTACAGCAAAGCACTAGCCATAGATAGAAATAGAGTAGAGGGTGAGCTAGTTAAGAAGCTAGAAGAGGCAATTAGAAGCGGCATCGCATCCGACGTTTTGGCGGCGAGGTTGGCCCTCGACCAACACTTCAACGCCAAACACGAAGGATGTGCTGTCAGAGCTAGGATGCGTGCTCTAAGGAACGAAGGTGTTGGAGCCGCGAGAGAGGCCCGGGTGGCAGAGGCGCAACAGGGCAACAAAGCCACCATTCGGTCACTGGTAGATGAACAGGGGCGCGAATTGCTCGAGCCAAGTAAAATGTGTGAGGCCTTTCAGCAGCATTTTGCCCGACTGTTCGGGACGAGTGGAGGGCAAGAACGTAGGGTAGACTTCAGTGCCTACCTACATAGCCTGCCACGACTCTCGACAAGAAAGGCAGGGTGCTGCGAAGGTGCCATCACGGCGGCGGAAGTGCGGGAGGCGATGGCAGAATGCTCGAGGGACAAATCACCGGGTTTGGATGGTCTACCCTACGTATTTTACTATTGTATGCCAGACTTGTTTGGAGACGTCTTGGCAGCGGTATACTGCAACTGGCAGCAAAACGGGAGCATACCCGGTTTTGTGAGTCGAGGAGCTGTAACTCTGCTGAAGAAAGATCCAAACAAGGGAAACATTATAGATAACTTTAGGCCAATCACTCTGCTCAATGCAGACCTAAAAATTTTGACAAAGGTGTTAGCCAAGAGGTTGGCGCTTGTCATGGAGAAACTGGTCGACAACGCACAAACGTGCGCCGTGCCGGGCCGGAGCATCCATGACAACCTCCATCTGATGCGCTACATCATAGACAGGGTAGTTAACGAACCTGGGATGGGTGGGGCCCTGATCAACTTGGATCAATCGAAAGCCTTTGATAGGGTAGACCATCGATACTTGGAGGCAGTCCTGAGAGCGGCTGGTTTCGGTCCCGTCTTCCGCGGCTGGATAGCTGCCTTGTACAGAGGCATCCGTTCGGTAATTCGCGTAAATGGACATCTATCGAGACCCTTCGACATTGCACGTTCGGTCCGTCAGGGATGCCCCCTCTCGGCGCTTCTATACGTATTGACTCTTGAGCCACTACTGCGGAAGCTGGCGACTCTGAGGGGCATCCCGCGAGAATTAGGATGCGGGACGAGCGTGTCTGCATACGCGGACGACGTCACCGTCATAGTGTCAAGCCACGAGCACATCGAGCGGGTCGGCGAGACACTGAAAGACTACGAAGCGGTGACAGGAGCAAAAATCAACCGGGAAAAGTCAGTGGGCTTGCGGCTCGGCACCTGGAGAAGCAAGCCCATGCCGTCCACCAGTACCTCCGTCGTGGGACGCTGGACCGACGGCCCGGTTGAGTTGCTCGGGGTCTGGTTCGGTCCGGACCTCCAAATGGAGAAGAACTGGAACGAGATAACGAGTAGGGTGGTCACTCTCGCCCAGCAATGGGCCGAGAGGAAACTGTCCCTAAAAGGTCGGGCGGAGGTGGTGAACGCGTACATCGCGTCCATCATCTACTACCGCCTGACCGTCGTACCTTGTCCCGACCCTACCATCACCAAACTAGAACGCATCCTCTTCCGCTTCTTGTGGAAAGGATGCGTCCCGATGGTCAGGCGATCCATTTGCTGTCAACACCCGTTAAAAGGAGGGCTGGGCATGCTGTGGTTGATGATGCGCAGACACGCGCTGAGACTGCGACATCTCCGGCTCTATGTAGACGACGGTGAACAGGTGTGGTCGCCGTTTGTGAGGCACGCATTCCCGCAACTCGTCTCCATGACCGAACTACAGTCGTGGATCAAAAAGAGGCCGAAGAAGGGCGATGGCACGCGAGTGTCGCGTTGCTCTCAAGCAACTCTGCCGTCCCGGGTCGACCTTGAGTGACTTCAACACACCAAAGCATTCTATAGGGGATTAGTGGAGGGGAGGTACGACGACGAGCTCGGGGCAAACCTGGGCGTCGACGAGGAATACCTGACCCGCCTGTTTCAAACGACTTTCGGCCCGGGACCTATGGACAACTTCCAGAGATCCCTGGCCTGGCGGTGCTACCGAGAAGCGCTACCCGTTCGGGATAAGCTCTATAGGCATGGCTCGAGAAACACGGGGCCGACCTGCCCGAGATGCGGGCAGAGCGACGAAACCGCTCTGCACGCAATCGTGCAGTGTCCAGCAATTTCCCACCTGTGGGCTTATGTCGAACGACTGCTGTCACGTGTGGGACGTGTCGGTTTATCAGCCGAGTCTATCGTTAATATCGTCACGCCTCCTTCCTTCAAACGGGAAGGAAGAGCTATTTTTATCATACTTGTGGCTATGGCGAAAGAATGTATCTGGTGGACGCGTCTGAAAGGATTAGAGACAAACACTTTCCTCTCTGGTCAATCTCTCATCAACTTCTTCAAGTATCACTTGAAGAAAAAAGTGAGAGTAGAGAGGCAAGTTTTGTCTAGTGAATGTTTTAAAAAAAGATGGGTGAATGTAGCAAGGATGGCACGTATGAATGACGAAGCCACCTTGACTATGATTCTATGAACCGTAAAAATTAATACAGAGAGTTGCTTATTTGCAAAAAAAAAAAAAAAAAGAAATATAACATGTGACTTCATTGACCGAGGTTACCGTGGTCTTTTCCGTAGGCTTTTCTTTCCACGGGTAAACCTCACCTGTCCTCCCCTTTACACTTCATATTGACATTTCTGTGATAACGATCCCTATTGATCAATTTTTTTCCTCTCCCCCTTTTTTTTTAACCCCCCCTTTTTTTGTCCTCTTTCTCTCCTTTTACGATCCCTTTTGATCGACTCCCCCCTTTTTTTTATTTTATTTTTATTTTATTTTTTTATTTTTTTTTTTTTTATTTTTTAAACCTTCAAAAGAAAAGCTCTACCTTGTAATTTGTTCTATCTGTGTGCAGCCCTGTGTGGCTAATAAAGAAAATATATATCTATCTATCTATCTATCTATCTATCTATCATCTATCTATCTATCTATCTATCTATCTATCTGTCTGTCTGTCTGCTGTCTGTCTGTCTGTCTATCTATCTATATCTATCTATCTATCTATCTATCTATCTACTATGTCTATCTATCTCTCTTTCTGTCTGTCTGTCTGTTTCTCTTTCTGTCTGTCTGTCTGTTTCTCGTTATTGTCTATCTATCTATCTATCTATATCTATCTATCTATTTATCTATCTATCTATCTATCTGGCTATCTATATATCTATCTATCAATCTATCAATATATGTCTGTCTGTCTGTCTGTCTATTTCACTGTCTATCAATCTATCTATCTATCTATCTTATATCTATATATCTATCTATCTATCTATCTATCTATCTATCTATCTATCTATCTATCTATCTATCTATCTATCTATCTATCTAGCTGTCTGTCTGTCTGTCTATCTGTCTGTCTGTCTGTCTGTCTGTACTCGTACATATATTTATTTGACTGTATACGTATATAAATTATGCATGTAAGTATATTGCTAGCAATAATCTAAGTATCGAGCAATTTTTCTCTTTTCCGCTTACTCGCCCTAACGGACGAATTATGCATACAGACACACACGCGCATGCGCTCTCATACGCTCATATATATATATGTGTGTGTGTATGAGTGTGTGCTTCTGTCTATGGTCTGAGTGTATTTGGGTGTGCGCTAGTGTGTCTGTGTGCATAAGCCGTCCGTATGGAATTTTATCATTTGTTTCTATTTTCTCGCTATGCCAAAAGCGGAACAAATATAATTGGCGAAACACACACACACACACACACACGACGTGCGTCCCCCCCCACAATTATGCACACATAAAAATTCAAACTCTCATACATATCCGTACATAAACAGATTTCGACACACATGCATACACACAAACACACACACACACACACGCGCACACACACATACACACACAATTATGCACACATAAAAATTCAAACTCTCATACATATCCGCACATAAACAGATTTCGACACACACACACACACACACATACACACACACACCACACGCGCACACACATATACACACACAATTATGCACACATAAAATTTAAATCTCTGATACATATCTGTCCGCAAACAAATCTCGACACACACACACACATACACACATCTCATAGAGAGTTACAGTTCTTATATATATATGTAACTGAAATAAATGCTGACACATACCTACACATACACACGCACACAAACAAAGCTAGATACACTTTTATATTCACACACATACACACACACACATATATATGTAAATACACCTGTAATATTCTGCTTGTGAAAATCTTTGGAAAAAAAATATGTGTAGTGGGAGGAAGTTGGGTAAAAGGTGATAAAATTTGAATGTACACAAGTGATAATTGTTCATCCAAATAAATATTTTGAAACACGTTTTCGTACATCAAACATTAACGTTGCCTCTCGCAACTACCGCCATTAGCCTCATCGGTTCTACCATCGACGGCGGGAGCACCGCCACAGACATCTACCCCCAACGCCAACAAGAACGTCGCCGCAGCCGTCCTCACCACTACCACCAGCAATAGCGATACGTCGACGGCACCTCCTCCTCTTGACAAGACCACACAGCTACCATCACCACCATCACTATCATGGTAACCACCGCCTCCACCACCGCCTCCACCAGCACCACCAGCAGCAGCACCAGCAGCACCAGCAGCACCAGCACCAGCACCACTACCGCCACTACCACCACCACCACCCCTACCAAATACCATCACAACCTACTAACACCATTAAGAACCACCACCACCACCACCACCACACCCTTCACCATTACCACCACTAACACCACCACCGCTGCCGCCACCACCAACACCTCCACCTCCACCACATCCACCGACAAAACCACCACCATCACCGCCACCGCCACCACCAACACATCCACCGACACTACCACCGTCACCTCCAACGCCATCATCACAATCACCACAACAATGCAATCATGCAATGACCGTTGTTCCTACTTCGACTAATATATTTAATTCTAACAAAGAACATTCACTCTGGTAACGGACAGCAAAAGTATATTGAGTCGGAAAAGACGAAATGCTTCTCAGGGATTATGTAAACATTATATATATATATACATACACATATATATATATATATATATATATATGTAAACGTTAAAAAAAACACAAACTGGGACAAGAACGTGAAACATTTTGAAGACGACAAAAAACACACAGACGGGACTTTCGAAGCTCTCAGTCATCAGTCAAGAACCAGATCATCTTCGCAATTTCGGCTTATTAATCTTGAGATTGCTCCAATCTGGGCAGCCCGCCAAGGGAAATCTAAGCCAATCGCATTAGATTCCTTGGAAGAAAACCTCGAAAGAATACAACACGGTGACGGAAAAACGGACGATGTTACTCGAAAAAAATTCAAAAATACGTAAAAAAAAAACAATACGATAGCACGGATAAGAATACAAAATAACGTAAAAACAATAATAACAAAACCAGGACGTCAGGACAAGCGTCTTTCGACAGGACGAGTTGAGTATAGGGCTGGCTGTGGAACAAGTGCCTGAAGGCAAACGGAGCACAAACAAATATGTGTTTCACCTGACTTTGATGCGAAAGGCCGTAGTAGCTGGCTGGTCACGTGAGCACAAAAAGGAGAAAGGGGACAGATGAAGAGAGAAGCAAGAGAGGGAAAGGGACAGGTCAAGTGGGGTATAAGGTCTGAGAGGCAGAGAAATGTGGAGAGGAGGGGAGAGGAAGAGAGAAAGAAAGAAGGGGAACAAGGGAGGAGAAGAAAAGAGGGGAAAGAGACAGAACAAGGAGAGTGCAAAGGGTGAAGGCAGAGAAAAGTAGGAGAGGGGGGAAAAAGAGCCAGTGTAGTCGAGTCGTACCAATGTTAGAGAGTAATATACTTACAGTATAGGGTCATTTATATATATATTATATATATATATATACATATGTATGTATATATATATATATATATATATATATATATGTATGTGTGTGTGTGTGTGTATGTATTGTATATGTATATATATATATATATATTATATATATATATATATTAAATAAATATAAATGTGCACATACAAACGCACACACACATAGACACACATATTATACACATAAGACTATGTATACTTACAAACACTATTGTTTATGTAAACTACCGTATAATAATAATAATAATAATAATAATAATAATAATAATAAAATAATAATAATAATAATAATATAATAATAATAATAATAATAAATTATATGAGAATGATCCCTGGCTTACATCCCTGCAAGAAGTGCAAATGATTGTCTTAACTGGAGACATCACACGTTGGAAGAGCATTGTCGAGGTGAGAACTGTTGCTGCTCATGTATTTTAATTTAACTTAAAAAAAAAAAAAAATGAAGAACTATTGAGTTTGGTTTAATGGCCTACCAATGTATACTACGAGTTTCTGCCCTAGGAGTCGGGAAGACACTCGGCAAGAAATGGAAGCAAATGTTGAAAGAAGAAAAAAAGTAATAATAATAATAATAATAATAATAATAATAATAATAATATAATAACATTAATAATAATAACAATATAATAATGAATAAGATATAAGGATAAAGACCCCCCTTCGGTCAGGCACTGACCATGGGTTGCACCTAGAGAGATACCCTGAGGCCCACAGTCTGGTGTCAAGGGTGGTTTTATGGAAGACCAGCAGTCGCCCATGCATACCGGCCTCCCCTCTCCACGTCACCGATGTTGTCCAAGGGAAGGCAAAGGCCGATACAGTTTGGCACCTGTGACGTCGCAAATTCATTTCTACAGCTGAGTGAACTGGAGCAACGTGAAATAAAGTGCCTTGCTCAAGAACACAACACGGCAGCCCCGCCGGGATTCGAGCTCACAACCTCACGATCGTAAGCTCGACGCTCTAACCACTGAGTCATGCGCCTTAATAATATAAATAAATATATATATATATATATATATATATATATATTATATATATATATGCATATATACAAACACACACACATATATATATATAGGTATAGATAGATATTTTATATGTCTGAGTGTGCATGTATATACATGTAAACAACTCGCAGTGTATGTTAAAAATCTGCATCGTTTTATATTTTTTTAAACGTTAATAATTTTAACCAACAAAGAATGTAGATGATGAAATGTGTCATCATATTATTCCTGCCTGAAAAACACTTTATATATTTTATCAATTTAAAATCTTTTCATATTATCAGTTTCGAATAGATTTAGACATTAGACCTAAGGTACTGAAATTGTTTCATAAAACGTTTTGAAAATCATAAACAATATCATACGTCCATAAAATTCAATATGGTCGACTCAAGATTTACAGCTCCAGCTCTTATAAATCTCATGTTGTTTCGAGAAAGGAAGTCCTCGCATCTTGTTCTAAAAAGCGGTCGATCGTCCCGGGAAGGCGAGATACAGAAGAAATGGTTACAAACACATTGCAGGAAGTGCAAAAATCCAAATTTAATTTCTCTGTTAGCTCTACTTCCGTAAATGGATCAAGTAACATTCCTGAACAAAGTGTATGTAGCTAGTATTATTAATGTGGAATAAGGCGGCGAACTTAGCGGTATTTCGTCTGCCGTTACGTTCTGAGTTCAAGGGCAGGTGTAGAAAGATTATACTTACCTAGAAAGGAAAATGGAAGAGGGTTAATATTTGTATGCTTTTAGGGTACTCTCCACTCCATTTATGAAGAAAAGAGAGGATGAAACCGATAAACTGTCCACAGTCTGTCTACCCTATTTGAAAAGCCTCTCTGAAAAGATACAAAAGATATGCGGCCCATATGACGCCAGGACGGTATTCAAGAGTAATACAACACTTCGCAAATATCTCCGAGTAAAAAACCACCAATGGAAGAGAATATGATTAAGAACTGCGTGTACTCCATCCCATGCAGCTGTGGTAGGTTATACAAAAGCGAAACATGCCACCCCCTCAAAATAAGGGTAGAGGAACATCGGAAGGCTGTGACTTGGGGAGATATTGATCAATCGGGTATAGCTGATCATGTCTGGAAAAATGGAGACCACTTCCCCCTGTGGGATGAAGTTAAAATAATAGACAGAAAACACTACTGGTAAATTCGAAAACTAAAAGAAGCAGCACATATGCTAGGACACAACAAACTCCTAAGCAGACCGAATCCAGATATGAACAGCATATGGGAACAGGTATTAAAGAAGAATAGAATATTAGACTAGTAAGCCCTAAAATTCACTCCACAATTGCCCACGGGCATATGGCGTTGTGGTTAAGAGCGCGGACTACTAACCGAATTCGATTCCGGGCAGTGGAATTTAAATTTTGAAGTGAATCTAACAATTTTTGTGTATTTCTTAAATGGCTTCCACGCTGCAATTGTTTTCGTTCCAGTATACGATCTCAGATCAAGTCACTTGCTATGCAAGTAACTCTCCATAATATATAATATATATATATATATATATATATAATATATATATATGCATGTATGTATATGTATATGCATTACATGTATCCATAAATGTGTGCGTGCGTGTGTATATAGACAACAGGAAGGTGGTCGACAGCGTACCCTACTCATGTGTGATAGAATCACTACATGTTGCCAAAATACTAGCTGCTATACTGAATGCCATTGAAAGACTGACATGACAATAATGTGATCCACACAGTTATCATTGACATTTTAAAAAATTAATTTTATGATCATTACAAAATATTTTTAAATATTAAAATGCCATAATAAAAAACGTAAAAACCAGATCATGTTTTAACTTTATTAAACTGATATATTATTCTATATACATTCACACAAATTCGGGAGAAAAAAAATATATACAAACATACATGCACACATGCATACATACATACATAATACATACATACATACATACATACATACATACATACATACATAATAAGAATGAGTGAGAAAGGGAGCGTTGGTAGTACAAACAATGAAAAGAACTCAAAACATGAGTATAAAATATCTATGAATAGATTAGACAGACAGACAGACAGACAGACGACAGACAGACGACAGACAGACAGATAGATAGATAGATAGATAGATAGATAGATAGATGATAGATAGATAGATGACAGACAGATAGACATACAGATAGATAGATAGATAGATAGATAGATAGACAGATAGATAGATAGATAGATAGATAGAAGATAGATAGGGGATAGATAGATAGATAGATAGATAGATAGATAGATAGATAGATAGATAGATAGATAGATAGATAGATAGATAGATATCCCGATCATGTTCCTATTCAAGTGTGATCCAGTTGCTTCTTTGAAAACCCCATGATGGCGGATAATTAATACAAACTTCACAGAGTAAGTTTAATTTTGAAAATGGAATGTGAAATTATATTAATATCTCCATGTAAAAGAATTTCAAAAACGTACATCTCTAATTTTGAGAAATAATGGACGTTTCAATGTGTTTGAAATTTACAGAAAGGATGAAGATTTCGATATATGTAAACATGAAAAAATAGCAATGATAAAAAAAACAATATATATTTGAATCAAATTTCTGGAACGATATTTTACCAGAGATAAAAGAATACGTAGTGAGTAGAAAATAACATAATAAGTAGGAGGTAAACATCAGCTTTTATCGTGTCACGAAGCCTTTCTCATTAATGTCATAAATTGAGAGATTTTTATCTAAAATTGACACAAAGGCTATGAAAAGACATTGACGTTTAGAAAATATCTTTTAAACATTGATACGCAAGTATAAGAAAGGAGTGGATACATCTAACATTCAGCTTGAAGAAAACATAAAAGATTCACTGTTAAATAGGCAAAGAGCGTCAGCAAACTTTTTGTTCATTGTAAATGGTGAAAAGATGGTTTGTGTAACAATTTCTATCGATCAGATTCGATGGA
>NC_042997.1:125348767-125366238 GCF_006345805.1 Octopus sinensis | reverse complement strand
GACAAGCGTGGGAGCCATCAGGCAATTGAATATATTGGGGCCGCATACATGTGCAATATTTAATTAATGATTATACTGCTACGTATCCTAGCGGTTCGGCACAAGAGATCAAGACAATAAGTAACATACTTATAAAAATAAGTACAGGCGTCGATTTGTTCAACTAAACTGTTCACGGTAGTGCCCCAGCATGGTCAAAGCCCAATGAATGAAAGAAGTAAAAGATAAATGGATTCACAGTCTTATTAATGCCGCATGTGAAATTAAACTGATTTCAAGAAAACCGATACACCTTTACTTTCGAGTGGTGTCTCCAATGGTATTTGTTCCACCCATGTTACATAGAAAATCCCTTATTACTCTCTGCTAAACGCCGGGAAGCAGTAGATGACAAGTTGAAAATGCACGACGCTATTGTTAACTAAACGTGGTATAAAGTAGAGTAAAAATAAAACACACTGGCAATACATCTAACCTACATCGTCTTTTACGATTCCATCCGAACGAATATTCTTTCATTGACGTCATTAATACCCTCGAGGAAAAAAACCTGGATATGACATTCTCATGTCTTGTCCCTTATGGATAGAACAGTCATAAAAGTATCAGCGAGTACATACTTGTAGTTTATACTGCAACACAGATTAAGTAGATAGCGATGTGAGAGCAAATCTTAACTTGCCCTATAATACATGTAACACTGACGCTTTCACAACAAACCCTAAAGAAAAAAGAAAAATAAACAAAGAAGGAGAGATGAGAAAAATCGATCAGATTACCTGGTATTTATTCACTCAATGCTATGAGCAATGCTATTGGCTGAAATTCGTCCTGCCAAAATATCATCTTGATTGGTTGATGGTTACGTAGGTAATGAATCAGTGTTTCAGTGATACCTACAAATTCGAAAGAACAAATCTGATTGGTTGACAACTAAACAGACGAAATAATATTTCAAGCGCCATTTTTTTTTCAATTTTGTTTTCGCATAAAATTTAGAATATACAGCATATATTTAGATATGTTGTCTTTTCTATTCAGTTTTACCCACAGCCAGACGTGGCAACACAAACATGTACAGATATCCTCTTGTTAGCCAATACGTCATCCCCCCACCTCTCTCTATACTTCACCCGTTTTACACGCACACACACACACATATATATATATGTATATAATATATATATATATATATATATATAATATATCTAGATCTATACTATCTATCTATCTATCTATCTATCTATCTATCTATCTATCTATCATCTATCTATATATATATATGTATGTATATATTATATAATATCTATATATATATATATATATATATATATATATATATCTATATATATACATACATACATCATATATATATATATATAGATATAATATATTATATATATATATATATATATATACACATTCATAATATATATATTTCATTGTGAATATATGTATGCTTATACGCACTTTTATGTTATACATTTGTATAGAAGTTAAACGACTTGTATAAACGCGTTAGGACTTGTACAGATACTAGTGAGATGCGTCTATACACATATACATACATACATACATACATACATGCATACATACATACATACATACATACATACATACATACATACATACATACATACATACATGCATATATACATCCAACCATACATATACACATAAACATAAATGCTACATACATATTCATACATGTATCGATATATGCATACCCATATATAATATTATGTATATATGTATATACGTATATGTATATACGTATAGTATATATATATATATATTATATATATATAAATATATATATATATAATATATATATATAATATATATATATATATATATAAGATATATGTATGTATAATATTATATAATATATTATACACCACCCACGCACACCACACACACACCACACACACAGAACATATATATTATATATTACACACTTATACATGTTTTGTCTGAGCGAATGAATAGATTAAGTTAAGGTTATTGAAAGGAAAGTTTTACTAGCAGTGAAAACACATCGTGTCTAAGTGCCGGAAATGAAGCTATTCACGTGATCCAGAGATGATCAACCAAATGTGTTTTCCCCGCTTTCCTATGTTCTTAAATATATTTATTGTTTTTTTAGCAGATTTTAGCGGCTATGGGAAAGATCAAAGAATTTGCAAATGAAATTTTGATATAAACTTGTCTGTAAGCAAAGGGAATATAAAATAATATATTAACAGAGAGGAGGAAGGAGAGAAAGAAATGAAACGGTAATAAAATGTAACAATAAAGAGAGAAAACACTTAAGACAAATTTATCCACAGGTAGATAGGTAAGTGAATAAAAATGGCATGAACAGATAGTGGCACACGTAGATACACAGGAGGTTAGATAGATAGATAGATAGATAGATAGATAGATAGATAGATAGATAGATAGATAGTAGGTAGATAGATAGATAGATAGATAGATAGTTAGACAGACAGACAGATAGATAGATAGAAAGATTGATAGATAGATAGATAGATAGACAGATGGATAGATAGATAAATGGATAGATAGATAGATAGATAGATAGATGGATAGATAGATGGATAGATGGATAGATAGGTAGATTGATAGATAGGTAGATGGATAGATATATAGATATATAGATAAATAGGTAGATAGACAGATAGATAGATAGATAGTTAGATAAATAGATAGATAGATAGATAGATAGATATGTTTCTTTATTAGCCACACAGGGCTGCACACAGATAGAACAAATTACAAGGTAGAGCTTTTCTTTTGAAGGTTAAAAAAAAAAAAAAAAAATAGGAAGGGGAAGTTTCGATCAAAAGGGATCGTAAAAGGAGAGAAAGAGGACAAAAAAAGGGGGGTTAAAAAAAAAAAAAAAAAGGGGGGGAGAAAAAAAAAAAAAAAAATGATCAATAGGGATCGTTATCACAGAAATGTCAATATGAAGTGTAAAGGGGAGGACAGGTGAGGTTTTACCCGTGGAAAGAAAAGCCTACGGAAAAGACCACGGTAACCTCGGTCAATGAAGTCACATTTTATATTTCCTTTTTTTTTTTTTTTTTTTGCAAATAAGCAACTCTCTGTTTTCGATTTCTGGGTTCATAGGACTATGCTCAAGGTGGCTTCGTCATACATACGTGCCATTCTTGCTACATTCACCCATCTTGTTTTAAAACATTCGCTAGACAAAACTTGCCTCTCTACTCTCACTTTCCTTTTCAAGTGGTACTTGAAGAAGTGATGAGAGATTGACCAGAGAGGAAATGTTTGTCACCAATCCTTTCAGACGCGTCCACCAGATACATTCCTTCGCCAGAGCCACAAGGATGATGAAAATAGCTCTTCCTTCCCGTTGAAGGAAGGAGGCGTGACAATATTGACGATAGACTCAGCTGATAAACCGACTCGTCCCACACGTGACAGCAGTTGTTCGACACAAGCCCACAGCCGGAAATTGTTGGACACTGAACGAGTGCGTGCAGAACGGTTTCGTCGCTCTGACCGCATCTCGGGCAGGTCGGCCCCGTGTTTCTCGAGCCGTGTCTGTAGAGCTTATCCCGAACGGGTAGCGCTTCTCGGTAGCACTGCCAGGCCAGGGATCTCTGGAAGTTGTCCATGGGCCCTGGCCCGAAAGTCGTCCGAACAGGCGGGTCAGGTACTCCTCGTCGACGTCCAGGTTCGCCCCGAGCTCGTCGTCGTACCTCCCCTCCACTAAACCCCTATAGAATGCTTTGGTTTGTGTTGAAGTCACTTAAGGTCGACCCAGGACGGCAGAGGTGCTTGAGAGCAACGCGACACTCGCGGTGCCATTCGCCCTTCCTCGGCCTCTTTTTGATCCACGACTGCAGTTCGGTCATGGAGACGAGCTGCGGGAAAGCGTGCCTCACAAACGGCGACCACACCTGTTCACCGTCGTCTACATAGAGCCAGAGATGTCGCAGTCTCAGCGCGTGTCTGCGCATCATCAACCACGGCATGCCCAGCCCTCCTTTTAACGGGTGTTGACAGCAAAGGATCGCCTGACCATCGGGACGCATCCTTTCCACAAGAGGCGAAAGAGGAGGATGCGTGTAGTTTGGTGATGGTAGGGTCGGGACAAGGTACGACGGTCAGGCGGTAGTAGATGACGGACGCGGATGTACGTGTTCGCCACCTCCGCTCGACCTTTTAGGGACAGTTTCCTCTCGGCCCATTGCCGGGCGAGAGTGACCACCCTACTCGTTATCTCGTTCCAGTTCTTCTCCACTTGGAGGTCCGGACCAAAACAGACCCCGAGCAACTCAACCGGGCCGTCGGTCCAGCGTCCCACGACGGAGGCGCTGGTGGACGGCATGGGCTTGCTTCTCCAGGTGCCTAGTCGCAAGCCCACTGACTTTTCCCGGTTGATTTTCGCTCCTGTCACCGCTCGTAGTTTTTCCGTGTCTCGCCGACCAGCTCGATGTGCTCGTGGCTAGACACTATGACGGTGACGTCGTCCGCGTATGCAGACACGCTCGTCCCGCATCCCAATTCTCGCGGGATGCCCCTTAGAGTCGCCAGCTTCCGCAGTAGTGGCTCAAGAGTCAATACGTAGAGAAGCGCCGAGAGGGGGCATCCTGACGGACCGAACGTGCAATGTCGAAAGGTCTCGATAGATGTCCATTACGCGAATTACCGAACGGATGCCTCTGTACAAGGCAGCTATCCAGCCGCGGAAGACGGGCCCGAAACCGCCGCTCTCAGGACTGCCTCCAAGTATCGATGGTCCACCCTATCAAAGGCTTTCGATTGATCCAAGTTGATCAGGGCCCCACCCATGCCAGGTTCGTTAACTACCCTGTCTATGATGTAGCGCATCAGATGGAGGTTGTCATGGATGGTCCGGCCTGGCACGGCGCATGTTTGCGCCTTGTCGACCAGTTTCTCGATGACAAGCGCCAACCTCTTGGCTAGCACCTTGGCCAAAATTTTCAAGTCTGCATTAAGCAGAGTGATGGCCTAAAGTTATCTATTACATTTCCCTTGTTTAGATCTTTCTTCAGCAGTGTTACGGCTCCTCGGCTCACAAAACCAGGAATGCTCCCGTTTTGCTGCCAGTTGCGTACACCGCCGCCAAGAGATCTCCAAACAGTCTGGCATACAATTGTAAAGCTCGTAGGGTAGACCATCCAAACCCGGTGATGATTGTCCCTCGAGCATTCTGCCATCGCTTCCCGCACTTCCGCCGCCGTGATGGCACCTTCGCAGCACCCTGCCTTCTTGTCGAGAGTCGTGGTAGGCTATGTAGGTAGGCACTGAAGTCCACCCTACGTTTTGCCCTCCACTCGTTCCGAACAGTCGGGCAAAATGCTGCTGAAAGGCCTCACACATTTTACTTGGCTCGAGCAATTCGCGCCCCTGTTCATCTACCAGTGACCGAATGGTGGCTTTGTTGCCCGGTTGCGCCTCTGTCACCCGGGCCTCTCTCGCGGCTCCAACACCTTCGTTCCTTAGAGCACGCATCCTAGCTCTGACAGCACATCCTTCGTGTTGGCGTTGCGTAAGTGTTGGTCGAGGGCCAACCTCTCCGCCAAAAACGTCGGATGCGATGCCGCTTCTAATTGCCTCTTCTAGCTTCTTAACTAGCTCACCCTCTACTCTATTTCTATCTATGGCTAGGCTTTGCTGTACCTAATCGCTTCTGCTTTTACTGCTCTCTTGAGGGCAAACCAACATTTGTTGTTGATGATGGCTCCCGTCAAAGCCCTCTTTACTAGTGTGCTAATCCGGTCTCTGAAAACTTGTCTCGATGGGAAAGACGCGTTTAGTTTCCAGTATCCGGGACCCTGCCTAAGTGTCTTACCTAAGTCTAGCGTACATGTCACAAGTTTGTGATCCGTGTAGCTGACTATGTGGAATTGTGGACATATGCTATCTCTATCTACTGTCCTACACAGTATCTATCTAGATACGATCTCGACGACCCGATGCGGTTGCTCCATGTCCACGTTGGCGCATTCGGGTGGTCTAGTCGGAACCTGTCAGACAGTTGAAGCGTCTGAGCAGGTCTCTGAGGCATTTGCATCCCCGTCTATTCCTATCTCTACCCACGTAGTCTACATGCGGTGTCCAAGGTAGCATTCCAATCCCCCACTAGAGTAAAGGACGAGACGTTCCCAAGAAAACTTCTAGACGTTGAAAGAAACCGCCCGACTGTTAAGGGCGGTGCGTAAACTGATACGAGTCGAAAAGCGCACCCATTGCTGCCGTCGACATCCAGGACGACATAGATAGATAGATAGATAGATAGATAGATAGATAGATAGATAGATAGATAGATAGATAGATAGATAGATAGATAGATAGAAAGATTGATAGATAGCTAATCACTAGGCATAGACATATATATTGAAAGATATACAGAAACATAGAGTAATATATACCGATACATACACACGCACATACATACAAACATACAATATACATACATACATACAAACAAAGATATTATATATATATATATATATATATATATATATATATATATATTTATATAAAGGGAGATAAAATACAGAGATAGATGGGTGGATAGAAAATGAAGGGAAAAGTGACACTCATAGATACAAATACACACACGCACATATATAAGGAGAGAGAGAGGGGGAGGGAGAGGGAGTGCCAGAGATAGATAGAGATAAATAGATAGATAGATAGATAGATAGATAGATAGAGAGAGAGAGAGAGAGAGATAGAGAGAGAGAGAGAGAGAGAGAGAGAGAGAGAGAGAGAGAGAGAGAGAGCAGAGATGGTTAGAGTGACATATTAGTTGTTGAATACTGAATAAATAGATAACTGGACGGATAAATAGGTAGCTAGATAGACTGTAAGAAAGGTAGAGAAATAGATAAACATGGAAATATATATATATATACAGTATGTATGTATGTATGTATGTATGTATGTATGTATGATGTATGTATGTATGTATGTATGTATGTGAGTGTGTATGCATGTATTTATATACACATATATATTATATAGGTGTATGTGTGTGTCTACGTAGATACATACTTCATGCATACATATGTATGCATGTACACACACACACACACACACACACATATATATATTAGGCAGTTTGATGAATACATATTAAATGGAGAAATGTAGACGCATTTAGCTAGGGACACAGAAGGTGAGAGATATAAATGCTCCCGTACAAACACAGACACACGCACACACATAGACAAATACACACAACCACACACGATACCATAGGATACAGGAGGGAGCAACTATATATATATATAGAGAGAGGAGAGAGAGGAGAGAGAAGAGAGAAGAGAGAGAAGAGAGAGAGAGAAGAGAGAAGAGAGAGAGAGAGAAGAGAGAGAGGAGAGAGAGTGGAGAAAGAGAGAGAGAGAGAGAGAGAGAGAGAGAAGAGAGAGAGAGAACGAAAGGTGGTTTTACAATCTTATATAACTATTTTCGTTATTGAGTGCGCACACTAAAAGAATTCTTCGCCCGAAGAAATCTTTACCCCATAATTGGAAAATGTTTATTTACCTGATTACCACACACGCATGCGCGCGGGAAAACACTCAAACACACACACACACACACACACAAACACACACAACACACACACACACACACACACACACACACACACTCTGTCTCTCTCTCTCTCATACACACACACACGCACCACATCATTTCCTTGTATTTCTTTGCAAAAAAAATTTATATTGTTTTTTAATAGACCTCTGTATCTATGTTAGAATGCGTAGAGTCAGGCATTACTGTAAATTGACAAAAGCATTATTTCCTGAAGCGTAAAAGATATTTTTGTGTACTTATCGGTATGTTTGAAATTATGAAAATATATTTAAAGGTTTTGTGCGCCTTGTGGCTGGTCGTGTTGTTCGTCACCTATTTTGTCAGGTGAATTTGCACTTGTAGTGTTGCTATACGTCCACCCCTTGCAAAGTTGCTTCATTTCAGATTAATTCTGTTCTGTTCTTTTCTTGCAGTTTGTCCTATTGTGAAATGTGCTACCATGCAAATGCAAACAACGTTTGAAGGTATTTCCGGTCAGCCCTAGGCAGAGGAACAACGCGGTATGTATACTTTTTGCCACCATTATCGCCACTCTCTCCTTACTATCAAACACTCTAAACTCTAATTTTTTGGGAGTTATTTTCTTTCTTCGGACTCACATTTTCTATTTACTTTGTAAAGTCTCTGTATATTGTAAATCCGCCCCCACCCCGCTAGCGATAAACTCTTGGCCATTATGCATTTTTCGACCTCCTCTCTTCTCTTGAATCCAACATTTGACCGCTTTGTGTCAACTGAAACTAACTCTCTGGTGCGTTCTGTCAACAAGCAACGGTGTGATCATGGATGCTAAGATGGTCCGTGTAAAGCCAACCACTTCACAGGCCACATTGAGGCGCACATGTATACTTAGTACACCAGACATTTCCCGTCAGTCTACGCTCGATAACTATTGACACGAATACATTCCCAAAAGATAAACTCTTTTCTGTTCGCCGTCATTTCTTTCAACTTTCTTGTATGCACTTCTATGCACCTCTAGGTTGGTGGTTAATGACGAGATTTTCCCTGGCTCATATAGATACTACATAATAATATTATATATATATAATATATAATATAGATATATATATAATATCTATATATATATATATATATTATATATATATATATATAGATATATATATATATATATATATATACCACAATCAAGGAACGGACTAATAGGCCATTCACCACTAGAAATAACAGCAAAAGCTTAACCGCAAAAACATCAATTACGTACAACCAGGAGAAAACTTAAAAAACATTTACCCTGTAAATTTTATACGTGCACCGTTTCGTATAATGTTTAAGGTAAAACTAACCTGACTAAATTAAATTAAATAGCCGCCAATTTACCATAGGCCCTTAGATTCATCGTAAGAAATAGCCAAGTTGGAACAGATATTTTTCCGAGCATTCTCGTCCTTGCCTCGGCAATATCTGACCTAAATTTTCTTACTGATGAATCTAAGGACCTATGGTAGATTGGCTTGATTTAATTTAATTTAGTCAGGTTAGTTTACCATTAAAACGTAGACGAAACGGTGCATCGTATAAGAAATTACAGGGTAAATGTTTCTTAAGTTTTCTCCTGGTTTACGGAAGTGATGTTATTTGCGGTTAAAGCTTTGGCTGTTATTCTAGTGGGTGAATGGCCTATTATGGCGTTCCTTGATTGTGACGTTGAACTTAAAAATGGTATATGATTATTAATTTTTTCCCACTAGGCCGCTGGTGGCAAAAAAATTCTTCAAAAAATTTTTTTGCCACCCTATATGATTAATTATGAATATATATATATATATATATATATATATATATATAACATATACACATATACACACTCACAAGCGCGCGCACACACACACACACATCTCGTCAATGGATCTTATATCCGAAAAAGATGTAGAGATATACCGTCAGTGGGTTCTATATCCGATAAAGAAGCACACTCTAAAACTTTGAGCAGTAATTATGTACTGGATGTTATAGTGACCAATGGTTTCGCATCCATGAAGCGCTTAGCCTTACAGACGACTCGTCAGACTCCAAGTGCCGCACGTTGTTTTATATATATAGTTGAAATTTATACATATATACGACCGGTATTCTTTTTCCGTCTCCCTAATCCACTCAGAAGCCTTGGTCGGCGCGAGGCTATGTAGTTGGGAAGAAAGCGTCTTACTACTTACTACACAGCACCCCCCCCCAACACATACACACACACACTCATATATATATATATTTATATACATACACTAATATATATTTCGTTTGCATATCTGGTTTGCAGATTCTTTATGTGAATTTGTGTGTTGAAACAAACTTTGTTGTGTCTAGAGAGTGTTATTATGCCAATATTCTTAACACGCGCACTGGTTCAATTCCACTCTCTTATTATTAGTCAATGGTTTAAAAATCCAAATACCTAATCGGTCGTTTGTTTAATATGGTTGAACAGTAAGTCATTTGTTTCGCATTTGTTTACGAACCTAACGCACAAGCATTTTTCCTGGCACCCAGCTCTTTATTATTTGCTTTGTTATCTTCCTTTTCTTCCCAGTTGCTCCTTTCTTCTAGTGTCCGACGAAGGGCTGTCTGAAACATTTCACTTTTACTCCATAACTTCTGCTTTATAATTTTCTTCTTCTTTGAACATTGACTTAATCGTATTAACTGTGAATGTCCCGTGGACTTTTGATTGTTTTGTCATCTGTATTTGCTTATATATATCTTTATATATATATGTGTGTGTATATATTGTATATATTCATATATAGACCTATACACATATATACAGACATACATATAAATACATATATACATACGTACATACATACGTATAATTCAAGCCCTCTCTGTTAAAGAGAGTCTGGATTTCTTGTATCGATTTGTGGAAGTCGTTATTTTATTTAGCTTCTATCTTCTGATGTTATAGTCACTCGTTCTGACTTTCATATCTGAGTCGCTAATATCGTAGCTATCTTCTTGTCGTTATTTCTGAAGGATGACGTGTGGTTGTACCATCATTGTTTGAATGGTCTCATAACCACATTATTCTCTACTGCTTGATTCTGCGAATGCTGATGTGGTCTCTGTCTTATATACAAAGGATTTTGTTGTTCGTGCCTGATCTAAAGAACATTCATCTTTCAACACGAGCATTTTGGGACGTTGTTTGGTGTGGGGTTTGAGCATGTGGATTTATTTCTAGCATTTCGAGAGGACATATAGAGGCATTCCCACCGACTCCTTGTAATGGTGATTCTATTAATTGGAGTGTTGGTAAAATGATGATAGTAGCAGCAAAAGCAGTACTAGCAGTGGTGGCGGTATTAGTAGTGGTGGTGATAGTGGTAGTGGTGGCTGGTAGTTGTAGTGGCAGTCGTAGTAGTGAAGTAGAGATAGTAATGATCGTGGGAGTAGTACTAGTATTGATATCAATAGTGATGGCAATAGAAGTGGGTTGCTCTTGTTTTTTTAATATCCGACACCGAATGACCTAATACTTACTTATCCGCCAATTGTTTATGAAGTTATGTAGTATATTAGAAACATTGTCCAATTCTAGAACGATTGTCTGAATTTCGCAATATCTACTTCTTCAGTTCAATAACGTTATTATTTCATCTTGGAGCCACTGATATTAGTCGGCAATTGTCAATAGATTCCAGTCTATAAGCACCATACTGAACTTTCCCGATATCTTTGCTCACTTCACTAATTTTCTAAGGAATATTATTTTCACATTTAGCTATTTGAAGAATCTCAAGTTATTTCCACGCCACATGGCAATTGATTGAAGAAATAGCTACAATAAAAATCCCACTGAATATTTCCTTTTGTTTCCGCTTATAACACTGCATGATTCTTTTATATGTTTAACTCTTATCAATGAAAAATTCTTCTCTTCTCAAAATGTCAGCTAGTACTTACAGCCCAACCTTGATATATCGAAGGTTTATCGTTATGAAATCTGCGATTATTCCAGAATAATTTGGGTGGGACTTTTAAGCGTTTCCTTTGTCAAATTCTATCTAAAATGTTTACTGAACCGTTCAATTCTGCGTTATTCAACCGCAAACTGGAACGAACTTAATATTCATAGCACAATAAAAGAAAAAGAAAAACTTACGCAACAGCTCTCAGAAATATCTCTGAAAACTGATTCCTTAATTTGTAACTTTGTACCCTAAAGATAAAGATTATATGCTCGCTAAGGTTGATAAAATGCTTCTTTTTTTAAGAGGCAACTCTAATAGTATGCGTTTCATTCATAGTGAAGTACGAAGGTCCGATATTTTTCGAATGAAGAAACATGCTGCTAATCTTACCATTATTGCAGGGGCCCAGATTATGTGGTAGAAATAAATTGGTTTCTGAAGGGAATTGTAAACCACAGCATATACCTTAATTATCAACGATCTTAAGTGGCCACTTACGACGTTCAGAAGATTTTCAAACCATTGACAAGGTTCGTATATTTTTATAGCTTTATGCAAGGTGCATCATCATCTATACTCATCTTTCGTCCATTTCTGGACGAGGGCCTCACCACTTTCTGTCCACCCACCACAGTCTCATGGTTTCCTCATCCATATTTGGGTACCGAAGAATTTAAAATTTATTCCAGCTCCTGCAAGGTCCTCCCTACCTTCTTTTTTTTCCTGGGTATCAATATATGTTGCATCTCTATGCAAAGCCATGCCATGCCATGCGAAGCCAGTGTGGCAGAATAGGCAGTGAGCTGGCAGAAACGTTAGCACGCCAGGCGAAATGCTTAACGGTATTTCGTCTGCCGTTACGTTCTGAGTTCAAACTCCGTCGAGGTCAAGTTTGCCTTTCATTCTTTCGAGGTCGATGAATTAAGTATCAGTTACGCACTGGGGTCGATGTAATCGACTTAATCCCTTTGACTGTCCTTGATTGTCCCCTGTATGTTTAGCCCCTTGTGGGCAATAAAGAAATAAAGGTAGGCTCTGCCACAATACCAATATTGGTAATGTAAACATAGTTGATTTGCCAAAAATGAACAAATGAGTTGAAATACTGCTTTCCTTTTTAATTCTTGCTTAGCCTTGTGGTGGAGAGGAAAAATCCCACCCAAAACTTCTTCGCAACCTGCAGAAAGGCACCCTCTATATATATAGTATGTATATATATATATATATATATATATATATATATATATATATATATATATATATATATATTATATGTATGTGTGTGTGTGGTGTGTGTGTGTGTGTGTGTGTGTGTGTGTTGTGTTGTGTGGTTTGTTGTGTCTGAGGTCTGTGTTTGTCCCCCCACCATCGCTTGACAACCGACGTTGGCGTGTTCACGTCCCCGTAACTTAGCGGTTGGACAAAGGAGACCGATAGAACAAGTACTAAGCTTACAAAGAATAAGTCCTGGGGTCTATTTTGTTCGACTAAAGGTGGTGCTCCAGTATGGCCGCAGTCAAATGAATGAAACAAATATAAGCATTAAAGAATAAAAGAATATATATATATACTCAAGCGCGGACACACACACATACACAGATGGACGCACTCATACACACACACGCACACACATGCACACGCTCGCTCGCGCACACACGCGTAAGCACGCACACACGCGCATACAATATGATTCCGCCGTCTATTTCTGTTGTCTGAAGTAAGAAACCAATTCTTAGTTTTAAGTGAAGAAATAAACTCTGTTTTATATATTGAGCACTTTTTCTTACGTTTGTTCATCCGAACGTAGATACCTATAGGTAGATGTAGAGCCGGATAGGCACAGGGATGACCGCGTTGGCTAAAGCAGTTCGCTTTGTAGTCACGTGTTCTTGTGTTTGTTACCAGTGTGTTCGATACCTTGAACAAATGTAATCCACCATTGCTTCGGGGGGCTTCAAGCCTTGTGAAATAATCGAGGTAGGTAGTGATTGCGGAAGTAGACCACATGGCTTGTACAGATTTTAGGGGTTAACCTAATTCACTGCCTGGTTAAATAACTCCTTCTGACCGTTAACCGTCTCTAATGGTGTCCATTCTGTTAACACTTCCGCCAGGATCTTGCCTGTCTCTCATGGAGTTCACTGTTTCGTAAGCATTCAGAGCAACTGTTCAGTCTGAGAGTAACTTGGTATTCTTATTGTGTCGTTTCTACGTGTGTGTATTTGATGGTTTCAGATTTCCGCACAAGGCCAGCAATTTGGGGGGATGAACAAGTCAATTACAACGACCCCAGTGTGTAACTGGTACTTAATTTATCGACCTCGAAAGGATGAAAGATAAAGTCGACCTCGGCGGAATTTGAACTCAGAACGTAAAGACAGACAAATTGCCGCGAAACATCATGCTCATCATGTTTAAGATTCTTATTTCTTATTTTTTATTTCCTTATTGCCCACAAGAGGCTAAACATAGAGGGGACAAACAAGGACAGACAAACGGATTAAGTCGATCATATCGACCCCAGTGCGTAACTGGTACTTATTTAATCGGCCCCGAAAGGCTGAAAGGCAAAGTCGACCTCCGCGGAATTTGAACTCAGAACGTAGCGGCAGACGAAATACCGCGAAGCATTTCGCCCGGCGTGCTAACGATTTTGACAGCTCGCCGGCTTGCATCATGTTAAGATTCTGCCAGCTCATTGTCTAAAGCGTATAATTATTGCACTTTAAAGAAGTTCTCGTTGAGGATTCTTTCTCTTTTCCTTTTATCAAGCACAGAATTACGGCAAATATCAGAGATACTGCTACATTTAAAGACGGAGTCAGAATTTGTGATGTTTATGCCTTTCTAAAGAATATTAATGATTAAATGATGTAAACTTTTATCCTGAATCAAAAGCGTAGGTTCTGAGAGAACGCTTACTCCAGTCATTACTTATATCAAGTAGCACTATTTCCTCTACAAATGTCTATCAAAACTAAAGGTCAAAACTGCAGTCGCTGTAACCAAACTGATTTTTAAATGCTTCCAGATTATTTTAAGTCTGGACAATCTCTTTACAATTACGACTTTAATCGACTTCCTTATATAGTATTGACTACCATATATGGTATTTACTTCTATATATGGTACCACGCCAAATGTAGTTGAAAATTATTATTTTCTCATCTATATTAGTATAAGAAAACCATAAAAAGGATATGTGAATTCATTTTAGATTTAATTGAATTCTTCTTTATTGTCTTCAGTTCATTATGAGACGAAAATATCGCTAAGTGACGTCACAGAGTGCGTATGGGCATGAACGGAACTACACATCCGGCTGGCGCTCCTATTAAGAAGACTTTATTTGTCTTTAAATCCATTTTATAGACCAGCAAAAACAAATTATTTCAAATAATGTTTATGTTTAACTATATCAAATGAAGCCGAAATGTATTCTCTTTTTCATGTCACCAATACCGCCATTACTACCACCACAACCCCCACGACTATTATTATTATCATTATTATTATTATTATTATTATTATTATTATTATTATTATTATTATTATTACTATTATTATTATTATTACTATTATTATTATTATTATTATTATTATTATTATATTATTATTATCATTATCATTACTACTACTACTACTACTACTACTACTACTACTACTACTACTATATTATTATTATTATTATTAATATTATTATTATTATTATTACTGCTTTCAACACCACCCTGCCACGACCAACACCACCCTCAACCATAATCACCATTAACAGCTTCACTCTCGCTGACTCCGCTGCTGCCGCAGCAGTCGTTACCACATTCACATCTGTCACCACAAACGCCGCCGTCATCACCACCGCCACCACCACCACGACCAACAGCAACAACAACGACAACAACAACAATACTGTCATTACAACTTGCACTTCTATCATCGCCGGCTCCAAACAACACTACGAAATAGATGTGAAGGTGTTGGTAATGGTGGTGGTGGTGGTGGTGGACAATGTGAAGGAGGCGATGATGCTGGCGATGTTGGTGCTGGTGTTAATGGTGCTGATGATGATGGTAATGTAGGTGTCGGTAGTCGTCGGTAGACCATCATCACCACCATTATTACCATCTCAATCGTCATCAACATAATCTTCATAAAATCCACCACCAGCACCAGCACCAGCACCACCACCAGCACCACCACCACTACCACTACCGCCGCCGCCGCCACAACTTGTTAGAAATAACAGCTAAATTTACCTCAGACAACACTTTGTCGTCTTGAGTACTGTAAGGACACATTAAATAATGTACTCCGATGACCATTATGACTGGATAAAAATGAGCATTCATGGTAGTCACGGCTGGACTGCCTTCGATCACAGGTCTGCTCGATGAAGATCGATTTTGGGGCTAAAAAAACAAACAATACAAATGCTAACACCACCACCGTCACCACCTCCACCACCATCGCCACCACCACCACCACCACCACCATCACCACCATCGCCACTACCATTGCCGCCACTGCCAGTACCAGCACCTTCTCGTATATCATCACCGTCATGATCAAACCCACCGCCACACCTATCGCACCCGTCATACCTTGTCCACATCGCCACTTTCGTATACGTTTCTTCTTGCACCACCACCACAACCACCACCAGCAGTCCCACCGCCGTCGCCGCCACTGCCGTCATTACCATCGATACCAACACCGTCACCACCATCACTAGCATCAGCCAAACCATCACAACGTCCACAACGACGACCGCCACCACTACCACCACCACGGCCACCACGGCGTCCACGGCCACCACGGCCACCACCACCGCGGCTACCACCACCACCGCGGCCACCACCACCACCACGGCTACCACCACCACCACGGCTACCACCATCACCATGGCCACCACCGCCACCACCACCAGAGCCGCTGCAGCCGCCGCTGCCGCCGCCGCCGCCGCCGCCGCCGCCGCCGCCACCACCACAGCCGTCGCCGCTGCCACTACCTCCACCACCATTCCAGCAGCACCACCACTGTCACTGCTAACACCGACAACATCATTAGCATGGCATTTACGACTACCGACACCTACATTACCATCATCATCAGCACCATTAACACCAGCACCAACATCGCCAGCATCATCGCCTCCTTCACATTGTCCACCACCACCACCACCACCATTACCAACACCTTCACATCTATTAATGCCGCCGTCACCACACCTCTATATCCACCCTGCAACTGTAAATTATGTGTTCAATAGTGATTTACTTGCTATAAACATATACTGGAAGAGCGTGGTAGCAGTGAGAGAGAGAGAGAGAGAGGAGAGAGAGAGAGAGAGAGAGAGATTGTAATGATGATGATGAAGATGACGACGACGAGGATGATGGTAATGGCGGTGGTGTAAGGGAAGGGTGGTGGTGGTTGAAGAAGAATTTAATATTAATCGAGTCGATCCATTTCAATGTGATGACATTGAACAAAACATAAACAGCTTCCTTGGTGAGTTAATAGAATTTCTGCTGCTTTTCTAAACTCACCCCCCACCCACTGTTTTAACCCCCTCACCACTACCACGCACACACTCCCCGCCTCCGCCAACATCGTCATCGCATGGAATATCGCATAAAATGCCTGAACACGCCAATATTTCACTACTTCACAGTGGTGCAGAGACAGAAACGGTACAGTGACAGACACAGAGAATCGATTATAAAATATTTAATCCCATCTCATCGTTCTTAGTTCGAATCTCAGCTACGTTTGACTCCGCTGTTATAATATATATATATATATATATATGCATTCTTTTTCACGTTTCAGTCAATTGACAATGGCCATGCTTGAGCACCGCCTTTAGTCGAAGAAACCGACCCCAGGACTCATTCTTTGTAAGCCGAGAACTTATTCTATGAGTCTCTTTTGCAG
>NC_042997.1:125311267-125343767 GCF_006345805.1 Octopus sinensis | reverse complement strand
TATGTGTGAGTGTTAGGTATTTGCATGTGTGTGTGTGTGTGTATGCGGGTATGTGTGTGTGTCTGTGTGCGTGTGTGTGAGACAAAGTTGAACCGTTGAATTACAAGTACAATCCGCCCGATGGTCTTCTATGCAGTTTCTGACAACTCAGTCTCACTCACAAGCTCTTGGCTGAGCGGATACTGTAGGGTATGACAATTTCCTAATACACTACGCGGTGGGATTGAAACTGGGAACTTGTGTTTGTGGACTGAACATTATAACTAGTTTCAGTTCATTCATAATTTCATACATACATACATACATACATACATACATACATACATACATACATACATACATACATACATACACACACACACGTACGCGCTCACTCACACACGCATCAGAATGTTCTTGTTATGCGAAAATATATATTTGAAGCATTGTGGGTAAATACTTGTGCAAAATCAAAAGCTGTAACAATACGATTATAAGGAATTATCTTTGGTGATAGTTTAATCCGCCTTTCCAATTCAGTTCATTCCCACCCATCGCCATTGTTTGCGTGTCTAAAGCTAAGCCCACTCTTTCAATCTTTCAGGCCAGGTGTGCAATGTGGAAACTTCTTAAAAGTATTTTGATGCGCATCGTCCGATTCTGACACAGAAAGTAAAAACGAAATAGTATACCAGTTCGGTCAGATATTGGCTTATATTGGCTTAACTGACTTTTCATGACCCCCTCTCTCAAATGTGCAGCCTTCTGCCTGTGTGGAAAATCGGTCGTTTGCGATGAGTTCAGTTCGAGTCACGCCGAGATAATAATTGCATTTTTTTCCTTTTGCTATCTCCAGTATATGTGATGGTCTAAAGTCTAAGGAAAATGGTGGTGGTATAAGTCAGTAAAACCACTGCAAGGTAGATGGTTCGTGTACCTGAATTACCTTAAGAGCTGTGTCAGTAGGGCTGAGGCTTCTGGTAGCGCCAGCGATGCTGGGCAGGTGAAAGAACAGAGGCTGGACTAATATGGGCCATCTCTTCTCAGAAGTAAAAATGGATTTGCGTAAAACATCAATGTCAATTTAAAAACCAACAAGATATGAAGAAGGCCTTATGCAGAAAAGACAGCTCAAAGTCGGGAACAGTGAAGTCGTGAGTGGCGTACGCTGCATAGGGAATGGAAAGATTCAGTTGGGGAGTCGGTAAAATGTTAATCCATAAAAGTCCATAGATAAAGAAACAAAAAAATTGCTGCAAGGTGTGAAATCCAACATTTCGGATTACTATCTTTCTTTAGAGAGAGAATATAATAAAATGCATGCCAAGTACTGAGTGAAAGGAATCGGTTACATCAATGAAATCTTTGACGTTCAAAAAATGCCAAAAGTCATAGTGAAATAAATGCAGCAACGTAGTTGTTGGTGTTTAGCCGTAGATCCATCTTGACTGAGCAAACAAATGGCCAAAAATGTTTTAGAGGCAGCAGTACAGGAAAAAAGAACATTTCATAGATATTCATGCCGTTCTGTGTTTAAACCCGATTGTAGCCGACTTTTCGTTTAACCCATCCAAGAAAATGTCCGCAGTATTATGTTTGAGTCGATTTAATTGCATTCTCTCTGACTGATTGTCAGCCCTGTAGAAACCTAGAAATCCTTATCACAATCTTTAGAGAGAAAGAAGTCTACACTCTGCTTTGATGAACCACGTGCATTATTCCGTTTCTGAAAACTCAAATTTATCGAACAAAGCAGCTATGATTCGTTCAGTGGGCCATTTAGTAGATGTGAAATCCAATTTATATTATACGTTTAGTAATTCCGGGGCCAGCATCAGTATCACCCTGTTGGGAATCGAAATGGTTCGATAGTTCCGCCATGGGTTTTCCGTCAAACTTGTTATTGGAACATTACTGCAAGCAATTTTCCCCAGCATGACGATTGAGGAATGGATTCGCAAAAGAAAAAGGTATAAAAAACGAAGGTTGTATAACCAGGTGAATATTTAATTTGTGACTATGATTTTTTCAATTTTGAACTTGCTCAAATTCTGTTTTATTCCATGTTTATCATGTGTGATTGAAATATAGAAAAATAAATTTGATATTGTTATTTCTACATTAATTTACGCACAATGTATTCACAATTTGTCGAATATTTATTTTGTAGCAATATGAAAAGTCTAATATACACACACGAATATACACAAAACACACACAAATGCACACAAAACACACATAAATACCTACCTACCTACCTACCTACCTACTTACATACATTCGTACGTACAGACACGCATGCACAGAGACACACACTGGCACATGATAACACATATATAATCTCTTAGTTAATTGGTTTTTCTATGGCAAGGGAGAAAATTGCCTTGTCAGCAATCCATATTACTAATATATTTTTCTCGTTAGTGAAAGGAAACAAAATATCTTTATGCATGTATTTGATGAAATTTTCTTTCTTTTCATCTATATTTTAATCATAGAGTTTTACATTCACATATAGCTGCTATTTCGATATATCTGGGCCTCATCAGTGGGGTAATGTTAGAAATTTAGGGTCTGTTAAAGATTATATTAAATTAATTCAAATAATTATTAAATTTGCGAAAGGAGAATGAAAGATAGGAAGCTGCTCACGGAAAGCATTACTCTTGAATACAGGCATTATTGATCATAGTTCAATACTAATGTAAGGAAGAGAGAAAGGAGCGAAATCTAGAGATTGATGTAGTAAAATTTAATTTGAAAACATGCATATAAAAATGTTATCAGCACATTCTAACACAAGCATACATACATACATACATACATACATACATACATACATACATACATACATACATACAAGCGCACACACAGACACACATATATATACGTGTATATATATATGTTTGTGTGTGTATGTGCGTGTGTGTGTGTTTTTATTTAGAAGGTTGTTTTTACGGCGGGTCAGAGAGTGACCATTAGTTTTCCACTTAAACACCGCTTAGTTGTATAGGCGACTCGATAGATTCAAATGGACGGAGGCTCATAACCTGTCTACAACTGGTGGTAGGAAAACGTCATGGTCAGTTAATTTTGTAAACAAAAATATTCTGAAACGAAAGTCTACTGGAAAAACCCAGGGTGAGGTGGACAACTTTCAGTCATGTCTGCCGAAGATGTCAGAGGCTGCCAGCATTTCCCTTGTCAGTAAATAGGCAATTCTATATTTTAACATTAATTTCCTTTGTTGAGGGCACTGACTAAACATCTTTTTGGAGTTTATAAAGGTCCACTCCAGGTGGAGTGAGTTTATCAGGATTCCTGCTCTTTCGGTCAAGCAAAGCTTACACCATTTGTTCTTTTTGAAGAATGACCCGGGTTGTTCAAGTAGCCTCCATTTAATTATTTATGGCGTACCTTCCTCTTTTAAACGTTATACGTAGCTAGCCAGGGACGTGATGTTGTGCTTAACATAACATGCTGCTAGCCACCTGTCGTGTTCAAGAACCTAGTGAAGTGTATCAGTAAAGAGATTTCCAATTTGTCCTTCAGTCAAGAAATTTCCGACATCGCAGATCCCTATTCTAACGAAGCTTTGGTGTACAGTGGGTTTAAGGACTGCATCTCTTATATTCTGGGCCCTAACAATAGAATTTTCCATTTGCCGACCAGGGAGACGCTGTTAGCCTCGGACGTATTCGGCAGGCTCGTTATAGATATAACTGATATCAGTTTAAGGGATATATCTCCGTTGTGTCCTAGTCTTTGCCAGTAAAGTTTCGTTCCGGAATGTTTTGCATACAAAAGTAACTGACGAGGACGTCTTCCTCCTTCCAGTTGTAGGGAAGTTGTGTGCCTTTGGCCATTTGAATCTGTGATTCGCCTATACAGCTAAGCACTTTATAAGTACCAAACCAATGGTAACTCTCTGACTGGCCATAAGAAGCAAGCTTGTAAATATTACTACTCTAATGTTTAGGATATATCAACTACTGACCGATATATGTATATATGTATTTATATATATATGTATGTACATATATCAGTGTGTTTGTGTGCGTCTATATGCGTGTGTTTGTATATGGGTGATTGTGTTGTGTGTGTGTTTGTTTGCGAGTGTGTGCGTTCGTATTTTAAAAACGGAATAAAGAGTATTAAGTGTAGGTAGTAGAATTTATGTATTCTTTCGAAATTAATGATTTACTCCTTCCTTACTTGCTATGTCCTACCACGCCTAATTATTCAGGCAGGTGACATCAGGTTGCTTTTTTATCACACTCAAAACACCCATTAGATCGATTTTCAGAGATGAAGAGCAGCAAGATAAGTGGTTGCATCGTAACCAAGTGAATGATATTTATGGTTACATGCGTCTGCTATAAAGTTTATAGCAATTTCCCGCTATTGTGTAAAGGCGAGCACAACAGTCGGTTAACCTATGACAGTAGATAACAACCGTTTGTGCATTTGAAACGTTGAAGTAGAAAGGCTCTTCTATGACAAGAGGGAGAAAAGATACGGGATCGCCTGTTGATAATTTGGTGATTTGGTGATATAAGTATATAGTCGGAACAAAACACAGATGACCAGAATGTAGTCTATTGCAGTGAACTACAGCTTGCTTGATGTGAGGGGACAGCTGACCGATGTATTCCATCCTTGTTTCGTGTATCAGTTTCCCTTCCAAAGGGTCATACGATACATTACTAGTGAGAATATCAGAATACCAATTCCTTGCTCCAAATCCGATATGTCTGATGAAGAATGAACTAAGGACACCATTGTGAAAGTTAAAACATTACTACAGGTGGTCTTGAAAGGTGAAGGAATGAAAACGATGCTTCTGGGTGCCACTTATAATTCTCATTTCCTTTATGACTTTAACCGATCCTGCGAAGCCGATACCAGGAGGACACGTACGTTTCTGCAGTATATTGAGATAATTAGTGGTCTTTAGGAACCATCAGCTTTTGACACAATCTCGGATTACCAATACAACAAACCGTCTCAAGAACGTTGGGTTGCTTTTGTTGGAGAGAAACGCTTATGCTATTACAAACAACTTCTGGGTTCGTATGCTCAGAGAAAAACACGAGGGCGCTGTTTATTGAAGCAAATGCACAAAACAAAGAAGTTTCTAGGAAACAATCAAATCTATGTATTGGTGCCCCCACTCTATGAAATTTTCTGTATATTAACATCGAAGATAATACAAAAGAGAAAAACTGGAGGCAAATAAAGATGGGAATTATTCGATGTGGGCTATCAGATGTTGCTACACATCGCTGGTCACAATGTGTTTCGCATTGTTTTAGCTTTCAATGACGCCACTGGCTAAGCGGGCAGGCCAGCAGAAGAAAGAGTGAAAGAACGTTGTGGGGAAAGAGTACACGAGGGATCACCACCACTTCCTGCCGGAATGGTGGAGCTTTAGGTGTTTTCGCTCAATAAACACTCTGGGAATCGAAACCGCGATCCTACGACCGCGAGTCCGCTGCCTAACCACTGGGCCATATATATATATATATATATATATATATATATATATATATATATATATATATATTATGTGAAATAGAAAGATGAATAATCTTGTAGTAGATTAATCAAAAGTTTAACCGATACCTTAGTAGCAAAAATCACAGCAGTAAACAGCACGGTTGGAGGTACAACCATCTGGCGTTGCAACCGTGCGTTAGTGCGGATAATTGAAATTAAAACATTATTGGTGAATTGAAGAAATGGAGCTGAACGCAGATTGAACAGAAATCGTTTTATTTCATTCTACACGTGTTTCGAAAGGCACAAATTACCAAAATCCGATTGAATAATGGGACCATATTGTGTCTTTCTCTTCAGGAAGAAAAAAGGAAATCCGTTGGAAAAACAAAAACAGAACAGAGGCGGAGCAAAAACAAAAACAAATCGAACTATGCTCCTAAGAGCCCATGGCGAAACTGTTTATCAGTGTATGTTGAGAACCGGTGGCTGAAGAATTCAACGGGTCAGGCATCGGTCAATCATGTGGGTGAGGGTGTATAGATGTTCTTTGTGACCGAGAATAAAGTTCTGACTATTTAAGGAATATTGGATGTTTTATAAGGGGCGAGAAAAAATCTACTTAGAGACGTGTGTGTGTGTATACTGTTCTATATATGTGTGTGTTGGCGTAGGGGTAGAAAACATTTTTTGTGTACGTGTGTGCGTTTGATCGTTCGGCTGTCAGTGGCTACTGCCGTGATAACCGTTGGGTGGCAGAAAGAAAAAAATCTATATATATTATGTTTTATGTGTGTGTGTGTTCATCTAAGCCTGCCTTGTCAAGGAAACCCCCCGCTGTGAAAAAACCAAGCCCCGTTTGTCTTACAGGAGTAATTCCCCTTGCAGTGGTTAATCGTAGATATCTTAAAGGCTATTTCAGAATTTGTTACCAAGGGCTATGGGTGCCGGTATTATTTATAAACGCTATTTAAAAGCCAGATAAGTGTAACGCCGCCAATGGGGGCATCGAAAAGCCGACTGTAAGAGCCCGTTTACCATCCGGCCTCTGGCAAACAAAATATGGAAGAGTTCGGAGACACAAAGGTTGCACTGTCTTCTGCCCCTATCAAATGGGAGGGCCACCGACAAAATTGACCATTCCAGCCTATAGCTTGAGTTCGTATCTTTCAGTCGCCATATTAGCTTACTGAGTCCCGTGGTCTGGCGCTTGTTCACGTCCCGAAAAGTTGCGTAATGGTTGGAGACACGCAAAGACAATCTTGAGGATGATGCCCCTACATAAGTGAAGACATCTGAGTCCGTGTAAACCTTGCATTGGTAGACGGCGTTTTTGATCTTGGAGTTCGCCGACGTGAATCTTAATCTGCTAGGATTGGTTTCTGAAATTAGAACTGCGTTCCTGTCACTATATCGTTCCGAGACCTGCAGCCGCTTACTACTCTATTTTCCACTACGTCACTATTAACTATAGGAATAACCCCTGATTCTCCACTATCTATCAGAGTGCTGTCATTGCTACTGCCCGTGGTGCTGCTATTGCGGGAAATGATGCTGGGGATGCTATTGGGGCTCTCTACCCTACTCCCATTGTTACCGTCAACCACAACACCCCTATTTATAACTATCCCCTAGTGGGTACTCCCTGGCTGGAGCTGAGATTATGTGTCACTGTACTGGCTCTCATATCATTATTACTACTATAATTATTCCTACTGAGCATTAAACCGGGAGCGGAAGAGGCTGTGCCTCCGGAAAAAGGTGATAGGGTCTTAGTAAGTAGCCTATTATTATGGGAGGCGATTATCTGGGCGAGGTTTTTAGTGTTGGAGAAAGCTATCCTAACTTTATGTGAGTTAACCGTGGAGTAATATTTGGAATTTCTGGGGAAGTTATTGGCGATGGCTTGTCTAAACATGAGGGGGAGGTTAGTTCTAATCTGCTTACCAAAGGGGATTACAAACCATATATGCTTATTCCTATCAGTGTGATGGGTCGGGACGCCAGCTCTCGCATTCGGGTGGGTGATTCTCGGATGAATAAGGTGGTTGGGTTAGTGTAAGACCTCCCGGACCGATAATTATCCTTGTTCGCTAAATTAAATGCGGGAGCGACTACCCCGGCGTCCGCCGCGCTCCCGTCCTTACTTAAAATGTTAATGTTATTATATACGGCCCTATCCTGATGACCGAATGATGGCATCGGAAGGGCCGGATCAATATAAATTACTTCTGCCTATAACCGGCCTTGGATAGTGCGGCGTTATAAAATTCCGCTTTCTGCATAAAAATATCGGCACTGGCGGACAAGCCAGACAATCTTAGAGAGATGTTTTTAACCAAATTGTCTGTTACGGTTTTGGCATGATTTGAGAAGACACTGACATACTTCAAATTAGTGGAAGGCTTATGGTAAGGGCAGTATGAGTCGCTATTAAGGTTAAGTGTAACGTCTAGGAAATTAGCCTTGGTGAGTTAATTATCAAAAACTATACTCATGCCCATTCTATTAAAAAACCTAGCTAACCTGCTCTTAGTTTTCTGCACTATTCTGTTCGTGGTGTTTTGCAGGTAAAACAGACAATCGTCACGATACAGGCCGCCCGCGATCTCCGGGAATTGGTCGGACAATTCGTAGAGAATATATATTCCGACCAAATCGGAATCATTTCCCGCAATAGCAGCACCACGGGCAGTAGCAATGACAGCACTCTGATAGATAGTGGAGAATCAGGGGTTATTCCTATAGTTAATAGTGACGTAGTGGAAAATAGAGTAGTAAGCGGCTGCAGGTCTCGGAACGAATATAGTGACAGGAACGCAGTTCTAATTTCAGAAACCAATCCTAGCAGATTAAGATTCACGTCGGCGAACTCCAAGATCAAAAACGCCGTCTACCAATGCAAGGTTTACACGGACTCAGATGTCTTCACTTATGTAGGGGCATCATCCTCAAGATTGTCTTTGCGTGTCTCCAACCATTACGCAACTTTTCGGGACGTGAACAAGCGCCAGACCACGGGACTCAGTAAGCTAATATGGCGACTGAAAGATACGAACTCAGCTATAGGCTGGATGGTCAATTTTGTCGGTGGCCCTCCATTTGATAGGGGCAGAAGACAGTGCAACCTTTGTGTCTCCGAACTCTTCCATATTTTGTTTGCCAGAGGCCGGATGGTAAACGGGCTCTTACAGTCGGCTTTTCGATGCCCCCATTGGCGGCGTTACACTTATCTGGCTTTTAAATAGCGTTTATAAATAATACCGGCACCCATAGCCCTGGTAACAAATTCTGAAATAGCCTTTAAGATATCTACGATTAACCACTGCAAGGGGAATTACTCCTGTAAGACAAACGGGGCTTGTTTTTTCACAGCGGGGGGTTTCCTTGACAAGGCAGGCTTAGATGAACACACACACACATAAAACATAATATATATAGATTTTTTTCTTTCTGCCACCCAACGGTTATCACGGCAGTAGCCACTGACAGCCGAACGATCAAACGCACACACGTACACAAAAAATGTTTTCTACCCCTACGCCAACACACACATATAGAACAGTATACACACACACACGTCTCTAAGTAGATTTTTTCTCGCCCCTTATAAACATCCAATATTCCTTAAATAGTCAGAACTTTATTCTCGGTCACAAAGAACATCTATACACCCTCACCCACATGATTGACCGATGCCTGACCCGTTGAATTCTTCAGCCACCGGTTCTCAACATACACTGATAAACAGTTTCGCCATGGGCTCTTAGGAGCATAGTTCGATTTGTTTTTGTTTTTGCTCCGCCTCTGTTCTGTTTTTGTTTTTCCAACGGATTTCCTTTTTTCTTCCTGAAGAGAAAGACACAATATGGTCCCATTATTCAATCGGATTTTGGTAATTTGTGCCTTTCGAAACACGTGTAGAATGAAATAAAACGATTTCTGTTCAATCTGCGTTCAGCTCCATTTCTTCAATTCACCAATAATGTTTTATATATATATATATATATATATAATCCCACGGACATTTATGACCGAAGTGGGTCTTTCCCTTTTTCTCTTCTTTACTGTATGTAAAATAATAAACAATATAACTGGAAAGCGACCATGGATTTACAACGCAGAATGGTGATGAGCTATAGCCTCGGACCGTGGCGGAAGAATACGCGGAGTTCTTTACTAACCTAAACAATATTGTTAGTATGGTGTACTAACAGAGAGCGTATAAAGCTCATAGACTATTTTGCTGAGATTGATAATATCTCACTAATTTTTTTGTTAACCTGCGAAGCGCAAATTCGAGGCAAAGTTGTTTATGGAAGACCAGCAGTCACCAATGACGGTCCGGGAAGCAAATGAAAGAAGGAAGATGGAATATACGAGAATTTATTATTAATCACGACAATTGTTTCGTCACATCTAGCATCGATTCATCATGAGTGGGACACTCAATAACTGGTTCAGGAGCATCCGGTGGTGCAGATGTATCTCGTCGGGTAATAAATAAATACAACTCGTTTAAATGACTGATTCGCAATGTAACTTTCCGTTTTGTAGAGAAAAGCAGCCAGACGGAGGAAATATCTTCATTTATATAAAAGATCAAAAATAAAATCACATGGCAAAAAAGGGAAATGAACACGCAATCCAGCGAGAAAAGTATATATGTATATATATATAACCTCATTTTATCGCAGTCTAAAGGTTATCCCGCTGACAGAGAAATTTTCCCCAAGAATGCCACTAAAATCTGTACCTTATCACTGAAATCTGTTCCTTTTCTTCTGCTTCTCTGATAGTATTGAGTATATACAAAATTCTCACTGAAACTACTCCTCCTATCCACTTCTTTATATCCTTCTACTTCATGTCAATTCCTCCACCCACAAATATGCATGGATTAATTACTTAAATTATCCTTATACATCAGACATATGCCAACTGGATTCATTCTCTTATGTTTTGCTCTTGAAAAGAACCATCAAAAGTTCAACCGATTTATTAAGCTATTCAACCATATATGGCCGTCTATATCTTCCGGTTTAGGTGAACTGAGAGAGGACATGGGCATGTCACTCCTTCTCAGATTAAATCATTGAAGTCATTCAATACCATCATCACTATCGTCATCATTATGCTCATCATCACCACCGCCGTCACAGCCACTACCGCGTCAGCCGCCTCAGTGCCGTGTCAGACGCCTTAGCGCCGCATCAGCCGCCTCAGCGCCGCATTAGTCGCCTCAGCACCGCGTATGTCACCTCAGCCGCTTCGTCGCCGCGTGAGCCGCCTCAGCACCGAGTCAGTCGCGTCAGCCGCCTCAGTCGCCTCAGCGCCGCGTCAGACGTGTCAGCCGCCTCAGCCGCCTCAACACCGCCACTGTCTCAGCGTCGCCACCACCTCAGTGCCGCCGCTGCCTCAGCCGCCACCATCGCTACAGTCACCGTCACCAACACCAACACCACCACCAACAACACCACCAACACCACCGCCGCCGCCGCTGCCACCACCACCGCAGCCGCCGCAACCACCACCACAACCAATACGACCACGACAACGACGACGACGACCACCACCACCAACACCACCACCACCACCACCGCTACCATCTGTGAAAAGATCACTCCGATTACTAAGCAATTTAATCATTCGTAGCCGTCCATATCTTTCGGTTCAGACCGAATTAGAGAGGATATGGGGTTGTTTCTCCTCACATTCAACCATTACAGATAAAGCATTCCATCTCGATTAAATGGATTCATGGACATTACTCAGTCCTATTTCCCATCTATCTACAAGATCTTGGGTATTTTACTTATGGATAAAATATAAAAAACAATATTAACGATTCTAATAATGATAACTATGATAACGATAAGGATTATGATGATGATATTAGTGGTGATAATGATAGAGAGGATGATGATGATGATGATGCTGGTGGTGTGGATGCTGGTAATGATGATAACGTTATGGTTGATGATGATGATGATGATGATGATGATGATGATGATGATAATGATGGTGATGATGATAATGATAATGGTGTTGGTAGTTATGATGCTGGTCATGATGAAAATGTTGGCGATAATGGTGGTGATGATGGTGGTGGTGATGATGGTGGTGGTGATGATGGTGGTGGTGATGGTGGTGATGATGGTGGTGGTGATGATGGTAGTAGTAATGGTTGATGATGATAATGATGATGATAATGATGGTGATGAGAACGTCGATGGTGATGATAATGCCGGTACGATCATGGTGATATTCAAGGAGATCCAAAAAGAAAATTAAGTTCTACTACCCTACAAACACTGATACCAGTAACGCCTACATGTTGATTACTCCCCCCCCCCCAACATCACCACCACCACCACCACCACCACCACCACCACCACCACTACCACCACCATCAACACCATCACCACCACCACCACAATCACCATACCAGACCAACCATCTATTTCCAATCGAACCTTTTCTTTCTCACCACAAACAATCTATCGTTTACATAATTTATATTTCTCTTCTAAACATCAGTTCAATGGTTATTTTTGCTTTGATGTCCTCTTCACAACGATCAATAAAATCCTTCCCATAAATTCCCATAAAACATCATGACAGAATATATCTATCATTTGATCCCTATAGACTGTGAATTAATATTATCTATGAAAACTGAATGTTAAAATCATCTGATTACCTCAGCATATTTCAATGTATAATCAGCAGTTCATAATGATAATATTAATAATAATAATAATAATGATAATAATAATAATAATAATAATAATAATAATAATAATAATAATAATAATAATAATAATAATAATAATAATAATAATAATAATAATAATAATAATAATAATAATAAAGCTGATGTAAAAACTAATAAAAATAAATAGAAATAATAATGAAAAAGTACTAGAACACAAAACCCTCACTGCTGTCAAAAATTTCAGCAAACACCTCTTATGTGTGAAGTTTGATTAGATCTAGAGTTGGCAACTGGTTTACTAGTTTTTGTTCACCAAAAGCTGTGTGAAAATGTTGTATT
Organism: Octopus sinensis; assembly: GCF_006345805.1. Taxonomy (NCBI): domain Eukaryota; kingdom Metazoa; phylum Mollusca; class Cephalopoda; order Octopoda; family Octopodidae; genus Octopus; species Octopus sinensis. The sequence goes on along the minus strand of NC_042997.1, from coordinate 125,331,232 downwards.
TATTAAGTGTCTATCTTCTAAATTTAATTTGGGTGGTTTGTTTTCTTTGGCACGCAACTTCTAACTACATTAAGATCATTCAGTCTGTGAAAAAGTTCGACTCAGTTCATTACATATTCAAACGAAATGGATATCTTCCCAACAATGTACGCACAGATACGCACAGACAGATAGTCCTCACTAGCAAACATATTTACATTCACATGCACATATATTGCGGCTAGTTAACTTTACTAAAGTCTAATGAATGCTGCTAGGAAATTGCTTCGGCTTCTCAAATGCTCAATGCTTTCATCAGAAAGTAATAGAATTAAACACCCATTGATGGATGATTCTGGTTGCAAAGAACTAAACAGAAAATCGAGTTGAATACTTTATGTGATATAAATACGAACACAAACACCCCAGCCCTCCACACACACACATGATTCATTAAATATATTACTGCATTCAAGTTTATTTATTTCATTTAAGATTTTTCATATTTTCCCATTAGTTTTTACAGCGAGTTTGAAACAATAAAATTCATAAATTCGTATTTGACGTTCCCCACACCTCCACCATCGTATTTTCCAAACATTGAATATATTCAGCATCTCGGTTGTTTTTTATTATATATTGTTTCAGTTTATCTATCTATCTATCTATCTATCTATCTATCTATCTATCTATCTATCTATCTATCTATCTATCTATCTATCTATCTATCTATCTATCTATCCATCTGTCCATCTATCTATCTATCTATCTATCTATCTATCTATCTATCTATCTATCTATCTATCTATCTATCTATCTATCTATCTATCTATCTATCTATCTATCTATCTATCTGTATGAATGACGAAGCCACCTTGAGCATAATCCTATGAACCCGGAAAGATTTAAAACTGAGAGTTACTTACTTGCAAATAAATGTGCTTACATGTGACATTATTGACCGAGGTTACAGTGGTCTTTTCCGTAGGCTTTTATTTCCACGAATAAACTTTATCTGTTTCCCCCTTTACACTTTACATCATGACATTTCTGTGACACACGATCCCTATTCATCGCTTTTTTCTCTCTTTTCACGATCCCTTTTGATCGTAAACCTACCCCCTTTTTATTTTTTATTTTTATTTTTGTTTTCTTTTCTTTTTTTCTCCCCAAATAGAAAAGCTCTACTTTGTAATTTGTCTCCTCTGTGTTCAGCCTGTGTGGCTAATAAAAACACATATCTATCTATCTATCTATCTATCTATCTATCTATCTATCTATCTATCTATCTATCTATCTATCTATCTATCTATCTATCAAGCAACTCTGCCGTCCTGGGTCGACCTTAAGTGACTTCAACACAACCAAAGCATTCTATAGGGGTTTAGTGGAGGGGAGGTACGACGACGAGCTCGGGGCGAACCTGGACGTCGACGAGGAGTACCTGACCCGCCTGTTCAGGACGACTTTCGGGCCAGGGCCCATGGACAACTTCCAGAGATCCCTGGCCTGGCAGTGCTACCGAGAAGCGCTACCCGTTCGGGATAAGCTCTACAGACACGGCTCGAGAAACACGGGGCCGACCTGCCCGAGATGCGGTCAGAGCGACAAAACCGTTCTGCACGCACTCGTTCAGTGTCTAACAATTTCCGACCTGTGGGCTTATGTCGAACAACTGCTGTCACGTGTGGGACGAGTCGGTTTATCAGCTGAGTCTATCGTCAATATTGTCACGCCTCCTTCCTTCAAACGGGAAGGAAGAGCTATTTTCATCATCCTTGTGGCTATGGCGAAAGAATGTATCTGGTGGACGCGTCTGAAAGGATTGGAGACAAACACTTTCCTCTCTGGTCAATCTCTCATCAACTTCTTCAAGTACCACTTGAAAAGGAAAGTGAGAGTAGAGAGGCAAGTTTTGTCTAGCGAATGTTTTAAAACAAGATGGGTGAATGTAGCAAGAATGGCACGTATGAATGACGAAGCCACCTTGAGCATAATCCTATGAACCCAGAAATTGAAAACAGAGATTTGCTTATTTGCAAAAAAAAAAAAAAAAAAAGAAAAAAAGAAATATAAAATGTGACTTCATTGACCGAGGTTACCGTGGTCTTTTCCGTAGGCTTTTCTTTCCACGGGTAAACCTCACCTGTCCTCCCCTTTACACTTCATATTGACATTTCTGTGATAACGATCCCTATTGATCAATTTTTTTCCTCTCCCCCCTTTTTTTAACCCCCCCTTTTTTGTCCTCTTTCTCTCCTTTTACGATCCCTTTTGATCGAAACTCCCCCTTTCCTTTTTTTTTTTTTTAAACCTTCAAAAGAAAAGCTCTACCTTGTAATTTGTTCTATCTGTGTGCAGCCCTGTGTGGCTAATAAAGAAACATATCTATCTATCTATCTATCTAGTACCTACCAACCTACCAATCTATCTATCTATCTACCTATCTATCTATCTATCTATTTATCTATCTCAATAATAAAAATATTAATAATAGAATTAAAATATTACAATATGTACAAAGCAAAGTAAGAGAGAAAAAGATGTTATAATGCTTAAACATACAATCACACACACACAGACACACACACACACACACACAAACACACACAAACACACACACACACACTCAGCGCGTGCATGTACTTTGTGTTGAGCGAAAGAGATAAGAGTGCTCAATACATGTTGTAGAGGATATGGATTTTTATTAAAACTGACTGAAAGTGAGAGCTGTCTGGCGATTCATGTTTCTGCCCATTGTGTATGTATGCGTGTGTGCGTATGTTTGTGTGTGTGTGTGTGTTTGTGTGTGTGGACATCTACATATAAATTTACACATGCGTGCATATGCAGACACATATGCAGTTATTTACTATTTTACTTGTTTCTGTAACGAGACTGCGGCCATGCTGGTGCACCGTCTTGTACCATGAGCAGGGCATATCAGCTTATTTCAAATGTGGTTCTTCTCTCCATCTCCCTGTCTCTCTTCATATCTCTCTCTCTCTCTCTCTCTCTCTCTCTCTACTTTCTGCTCTGCTATCTGTCTGTTCTCTCTACTCTCTCTTTCTCTCTCTCTCTCTCTCTCTCTCATACACACACACACACATACACACACACACACACACATACGTGAGTGGTTGTTGACAGCAAAACAGGGAGAAACTAAAGCAGAAACTGAACTTAAATAAAGTCTACTATACTGGCGCAGGAGTAGCTGTATGGTAAGTAGCTTGCTTACCAGCTAAATGGTCATGGGTTCAGTCCCACTGCGTGGCACCTTGGGCAAGTGTCTTCTACTATAGCCTCGGGCCGACCAAAGCCTTCTGAGTGGATTTGGTAGACGCAAACTGGAAGAAGCTCGACTAAAGGCAGTGCTCCAGCATGGCTGCAGTCAAATGACTGAAACAAGTAGAAAAGAAAAAAAAAGAGGAAAGGAATTATAGGATTAGGTCAAACTTCTATGATAGTATTAGATTTTTACTGGGAAAAATACATGTACCAGATTTCACATATTTAAAAACGAAAATAACTTGGAGAAGTTAGATGTGTGTTAGTGGGTTAAACTGTAGGGAAATAAAAAATAAAGCATATGGGAAAATTTGAAAGCATATTTGTTTTATTTGTAAGAATGGCGAGATTTTGGAATGGAGATACAATTATCAGATGAAAAGTAAAGCTAGCTGCTGCTCGTGAAGAATTTCCGGTCTGTTTGTCCACTTTTTAATACTCTAACGGAATGGTAATCTCTCACATATCAATATTATGTATACTCACGAAAGCACAATACACACATACATTCAGATACATGCATACATGATGCATGCATACATACATACATACATACATACATACATACATACATACATACATACATACATACATACATACATACATACATACATACATATGTAAACTATTTCTTATCAAGAAATATATATATGTATATATATATGTGTGGGTGATCCCTGCTGTACTCTTTCACCACTCTTTCTCCCACTTTCTTCTGTTGGGTTGCTCGCTTAGCCAGCGGGGTGGCGTCGTTCGAAGGCTAAAACAATGCGAACGCATTGTGACCAGCGATGTGTAGCAACATCTGATGGTCTGGTCAGTCACGTGATATATATATATATAGTGACGTATTTTTGCCATTTCAATATGGCTAACCCCTAAGGGTGGATGCTACTGTAGTTTTTAGCCCCAGGAGGACACACTCCTCCAGCTGGCCATATTCTCGGCGACAACTATGATTGTCACACGCTGACGAGAGGTCAATACCTCGAAACTCGAGTCCGTGTGTATCATAGTTGAAGACGGGAAGGATGACTTCCTTTGCAAATACTGACAGGACACAGATAGTGTGTCTATGGCCAGCTGGAGGAGTGTGTCCTCTGGGGCTAAAAACTACAGTAGCATCCACCCTTAGGGGTTAGCCATATTGAAATGGCAAAAATACGTCACGATGTGTTACCGCTACTATATATAACTCACTTTGATATTTATCATTGTTTGATTTCACTTTTTCAATATCAGCGACAGTGGGCGCTGGAGAAAGTATAAGTATTTGTGAAGGAAATCTAATTCTCGGCGACAACTATGATTGTCACACGCTGACGAGAGGTCAATACCTCGAAACTCGAGTCCGTGTGTATCATAAGTTGAAGACGGGAAGGATGACTTCCCTTTGCAAATACTGACAGGACACAGATAGTGTGTCTATGGCCAGCTGGAGGAGTGTGTCCTCCTGGGGCTAAAAACTACAGTAGCATCCACCCTTAGGGGTTAGCCATATTGAAATGGCAAAAATACGTCACGATGTGTTACCGCTACTGTATATAACTCACTTTGATATTTATCATTATATAATATATATATATATATATATATATATATTATATATATATATATATATATATATATATAATATATATATATATAGGTAAACGTTAAAAAACACAAACTGGGACAAGAACGTGAAACATTTTGAAGACGACAAAAAAACACACAGACGGGACTTTCGAAGCTCTCAGTCATCAGTCAAGAACCAGATCATCTTCGCAATTTCGGCTGATTAATCTTGAGATTGCTCCAATCTGGGCAGCCCGCCAAGGGAAATCTAAGCCAATCGCATTAGATTCCTTGGAAGAAAACCTCGAAAGTATACAACACAGTGACAGAAAAAACGGACGATGTTACTCGAAAAAAAAAAATTCAAAAATACGTAAAAACAATAAAGATAGCACGGATAATTTTTGCCATTTCAATACAAAATAACGTAAAAACAATCATAACAAAACCAGGACGTCAGGACAAGCGTCTTTCGACAGGACGAGTTGAGTATAGGGCTGGCTGTGGTAAAAGTGCCTGAAGGCAAACGGAGCACAAACACATACGTGTGGTCACGCCAACTACTTGATGCGAAAAGGCAGTGGTAGCTAGCTGGTCACGTGAGCACAAAAAGGAGAAAGGGACAGATGAAGAGAGAAGCAGGAGAGGGAAAGGGACAGGTCAAGTGGGGTATAAGGTCTGAGAGGCAGAGAAATGTGGGAGGGGAGGGACGGAGGAAGAGAGAAAGAAAGAAGGGGAACAAGGGGGGAGAAGAAAAAGAGGGAAAGAGACAGAACAAGGGGAGTGAAAAGGGTGAGGGCAGAGAAAAGTAGGAGAGGGGGGGAAAAGACAGTGTAGTCGAGTCGTACCAATGTTAGAGAGTAATATACTTACAGTATAGGGATGTGGCTGGGTGTATGTGTATACCGGACTTTTTTATATATTCCAACTGTACTGTTACTCATTTTAACGACGTTCGATTCTATAAGAAACTGAAAGTAGCGTTAAGCCTTTATATATTTACATACACACTCATGTATACTCACGTCACGCATACACACATACATATACATACTTACATGCAAACATCCTTAATACATACATACATACATACATACATACATACATACATACATACATACATACATACATACATACATGTATAAGTATGCTATTTATTATACAGAAATTATTCATATCGACCGGCCAGACTGTTCCGTTTATAACAGTTTATTTAAATAATAAGAAACATCAACATCAATATAGACAAAATAAAAACCGAGGGGGACATCGTGGGTGATGTCTTTTTCTAAAATGGTACCATTGTTTTCTTGGTGTGGGGCGGAGCCGGTGGCATATGATGCATCTCAAAAAATGCTAACATTCATCAAGATTAGAACTCTTAGCCATTTAGATTCAAAATTAAAGCAGGGTTTCAATCTCTGATTGTAGTAGCTTCGGTTTATTGACATCAATAGTGACCATGAGAAGGGCTTAATCGAATAAGCATAGCATTTTAGAAACCATTGATTGCTTTCAAGTTAATTTGATGATTTATTATTTAATAAAACCTGGGAGTAGGGCTATATAAATACACAAACGCACAAAAAACTATACACACCCTTCCTCAGTACTAATTTGAAAGCATAAAAATCTTCCCGAACTAATTTAAGGTTTTTCAATATTGTAATATATAGATTATTAACACAAATGTTTGTTCCCCTCTGTCCACTGACTTCGACGTTTTAAATGGTAAATAGTCATGTATATCGGTCGGTCTGTATATAAGTAAAGTTTGGCCTCTCATTGTTGGCAGAAATATTTTTCACTTACATATATGTATTTTTTCTGTATTAGAAATGGAATCGATATAAACCAATCAATGAAATAAAACAGATTAAATCTATATTCCAACTAAGCTGAAAACATCCTTTTTGGAGACTGGTTGGCGGCAGAAGTCTTTGAGTAATTTTCCAATCAAGAGAATCAGTTAAATAGACATTTTACAAATGTTTTACACTTATTTATCGAATCGAAAGAAATCTTTTAATATTGTAAAACGGCGTCAGGGTAGCTGTAATTGTTTTCTAAAACTTTATAGTCTGTCACAAAGTTATCTATAACATATTATTTTCATAAATCAAGTACATTTGTTAAATCAGTGAATACAGTTCTGGCGAAACTGGCCATTACTGATGAGCAAACAATAGTCGCTCCTTTCCATTTCCTTTCCTATATACAAGAAATATATTTCTGACAAATCGAACCGTCCAGTGAATCGACTGTATATAGTGTCTCTTTCACTTCAAAATTAAACCATTTATGATCAATTATCTTCGTGGTATAAATATAGACAGAATAATGGCGCCTTGTTAGAGAGGAATATATTATATCAAGTATATTATGTTGAGTATATTTTATTATATTTAGTATATTATATTATCGAGATATTCCCCCCCCCCCCGAATTCAAGCTTTCATCTTTTCCAAGTCGATAAATGAACAAATGACATGATGAAGGTAGAAAGATATTTTTCCTGTCTACGTTGGTCACTATTTCTCTTTTCTTAGCGAGATAAGCATACCGGCTTAAATTTCGTATAAACAGAACGTTGGTCAAACATCGGTCTTAAAAGAATATGGATTTGGCATTGATCTGAAGATATTGGTCTAACATTGGTCTAAACTGAATTTTGCTCTAACAGTGGTCGAAACAGAATATAATTTTAACATTGATAAGGAGGCGAGCTGTCAGAAACGTTAGCACGCCGGGCGAAATGCGTAGATGTATTTCGTTTGCCGTTACGTTCTGAGTTCAAATTCCGTCGTGGTCGACTTTGCCTTTCATCCTTTCGGGGTCGATAAATTAAGTACCAGTTACGCACTGGGGTCGATGTAATCGACTTAACCCGTTTGTCTATCCTTGTTTGTTCTCTCTGTATTTAGCCACTTGTGGGTAGTAAAGAAATAGGTATTTCGTCTGTGTTTACGTTCTGAGTTCCAATTCCAACGAGGTCGACTTTGCTTTTCATCCTTTCAGGGTCTGGGGTCGATTTAATCGACTGACCTCCAAATTTTCGGGTCTTGTACCTAGAGTAGAAAAGAATAAAGAGCGGTGAGTCTGTCAGAATCGTTAGCACACTGGACGAAATACTTAGCGGTATTTCGCCCGTCGCTACGTTCTGAGTTCAAATTTCGCCGGAGTCGACTTTGCCTTTCTTCCTTTCGGAGTCGATATATTAAGTACCACTTACGTACTGAGGTCGATGTAATCGATTATCCCCCTCCCCTAAATTTCAGGCCTCGTAAGATCATGAGTTCAATACTTGGCAGAATGTTGACACTTTATTTCACGTGACTGCTGTCCACTCAGTTGGCAAAAAAAGAAGTAGTACCTGTACTTCAAAGGGGCAGCCTTGTCCCATTCTGTGTCACGCTCAATTTTCTTGAGAACTACGTTAATGGTACGCATGTCTGTGGTGTTCTCAACCACTTGCATGTAAATTTCATGAGCAGACTGTTCTATTGATCGGATCACCTGGAACTTTCGTCGTCGTAACTAAGGATTGCTAGTTAGTCAGATAGAATATTGGTTTAACATTGATCTAATCAGAATATTGCTCTAACATTGGTCTAAATGGAATATTCGTTTAAAGTACGTTGGTTTAAATAGAATATAGGTCAAATATTGATCTAAATGAAATATTGCTCTAGCAATGGTGTAAATAAAACATTACAACAGCATTGGTCTCTGTCATAACATTGGCTTAAATATAATGTTGCCTCAAATATGACATTGATATAACATCTGTCAAAAGAAAATATTGCCATAGACTTGGTTTAATTATAACATTGGTTCGAATGGGACATTAACATGAAATTGGTCGAGGTAGAACATGTGTCTAACATTGGTGTAAATAGCGATCTAAATAGGATGTTTGTTCAATATTGTGTAACATTAGTTTCAATACCTTTATATATTATATTGTGTTACTTGCAAAAGCTATGGTTTAAATTACAGGACAGTTTCTACAACACACGCACGTACAGACATACACAAACATGATATTTAGACATGTATGTGTTGAAAGCCGCATATTCCAACTCTAAGGCATATTAAGACAAAATGCTCGGTAAATAGTTTACATACATAACACATACATACATACATACATACATACATACGTACGTACGTACATACATACGTACATACATACATACATACATACATACATACATACATACATACATACATACGTACGTACGTACATACATACATACATACATACATACATACATACATACATACATACATACATACATACACACATTTATATATATAGCTGTATCGTTTGCGTCAGCGCTCCGTATTCCTCCATAACTTACACTTAAAAATCGTAAATATGTGAACCCGGTTAAATATATTAATTTCAATTTAAAATCTTGTACATTGGATCTGATGACCTTAGTGTATAGGTTCTGATAACATAAATAACTGTAAGTTATGAACTTGATTATGCAATTCCAGTTCCCTTGTCATACCATTAGTTATGTCTATCTGTCTATCTATCTATCTATCTATCTATCTATCTATCTATCTATCTATCTATCTATCTATCTATCTATCTGTCTGTCTGTCTGTCTGTCTGTCTGTCTGTCTGTCTGTCTCTCTCTCTCTCTCTCTCTCTCTCTCTCTATCTATCTATCTATCTATCTATCTATCTATCTATCTATCTATCTATCTATCTATCTATCTATCTATCTATCTTGCTAGCTGTTTATATACAGTTGCAATACGGCCGAATGATAAAAAAGAAATTCATTTCACAGCAAAGAAGTTCCTAGTTCGATTTCACAGCGTGGCATCTAGGGCAAAAGTCGATCAGTTAGATGCTAATTCAATCAGCAAGTAATTCTGGTGATTAAACAATTGAGTCAAGTACATTATAGAAAAATCTTTTTAATAACATATTAACTGTTAGATTGATTTTTTATAACTCATTAATCTATTAGATTGATTTTAAACTTAATTTTTCTGTTTTTTAGAAGACGAGAGCTGTTCGAGTGAAATTTCGTTGCTATTTTTTGCATATTGATCAGTTATGTAGAAGCACTCGCATTGGCTTGAAATTTGGTTAATTGTTCTAGCAGGTTGTTCAGTCTTTTATTTATAAACACCTCTATTAGTCTCGTGTGTTTGGTAGAACAATTTATTATTGTCTGGTTCAATCCCAGACAACAGTTTATCAGGTACCTCTGGAGGCTCGCTCCGAAAGAGGTGTATATGATATATAGCAGCCACGTTTATAAGCGTGTGGACGCCAGACAGGTATAGCTAAGAGTTAAGGCGGCGAGCTGGCGGAAACGTTAGCACGTTGGATGAAATGCTTTGTGGTATTTCGTCTGCCGCTATGTTCTGAGTTCAAATGTCGCCGTGGTCGATTTTGCCTTTCATCCTTTCGGGGTCAATTAAATAAGTACCAGTTACATAATGTGGTCGATATAATCGACTTAATCCGTTTGTCTGTCCTTGTTTGTCCCCTCTCTGTTTAGCCCCTTGTGGGCAGTAAAGAAATAGATATAGCTATGAGTAAATCAGCTAAGTATGGCTGTAGGTGGAACAGTCAGGTATGGCTGTGAATGAAAGAGCCAGGCGTGGCTTTGTGTACTAGACTAAGGTGTAGATATTTATGTAAGAGACAAGTATAGCTGTGTATAGAGCAACCAGGTCTAATGAAGAGTGGGTCAGTATGACTCTGTTTGCACAGCATTCAGTTATAGTTATGAGTGGAACTGTTGGCTGTCGGAGTGCTTACAACAACGAAGCATTTATTGATGTGCGTATAATGGCCAGTTGTATCTGAACGTGCAATAGTCAGGCGTGGCTGTGTGTATAACAAACACGTAGGGCAATATGTGGAACACTCAGATATAAGAGTGATTGCAGCAACAAGGTGTAGAAGTATGTGCAACAGCCAGGGTATAACTGTTTGTACAACAGCCAGTTATGGTTGCAAGTTTAATAGTCATGTGCGTAAAACAACCAGATATGGCAATACGTGAAACAGTCGGATGTGGATGTGATTATAACAATGAGGTATACATATGTCTAACATCTAGGTGTGTCTGAACGTGCAATAGCCTGGTGTGTTTCTGTGTACAAAGTATTGCTATATAGGCGCAATAGGTGTAGGTTTATGTGTAATAGCCAATAGGTGAAGATATGGGTTGCTTCCCAACCACATGGTTCCGGGTACAGTCCCACTGTACATCTTGGGCGAGTGACTTCTGCGATAGTCTCGACCCGACCAAAGCCTTATGAGTGGCTTTAGAAGACGGAAACAGAATGAAGACTGTCGCATGCATACATACATACCTACATACCTACCTACCTACCTACCTACCTACCTACCTACCTACCTACCTACCTACCTACCTACCTACATACATACATACATACATACATACATATACAACTGATACTTATTTAATCGACCTCTGAAAGAATGAAAGGCAAAGTCGACCCCGGCGGAATTTGAACTCAGAACGTAGCGGCAAATTAAATACCTATTTCTTTATTACCCACAAGGGGCTAAACACAGTGGGGACAAACAAGGACAGACATAGGTATTAAGTCGATTACATCGACCCCAGTGCGTAACTGGTACTTAATTTATCGATCCCGAAAGGATGAAAGGCAAAGTCGACCTCGGCGGAATTTGAACTCAGAACGTAACGCAGACGAAATACCGCTAAGCATTTCGCCCGGCGTGCTAACGATTCTGCCAGCTCACCGCCTTATCTTGATAATCTATTGAAACAAAAGAAAGAAAAGAGAAAACAGTAATTAGACAAATATAATTACAAGTAATAATCTTTTACCTTTTGTTGCGGTCATTGGACTGCAGCTGCACTGGGGCGACCCCTTCAGGAATTTTATCCGAATTAATCGCTCCGAATACCTATTTTCTGTTCGGCCAAAGGAGCCGCTATAATAATTCTATCGGCTCCTTTAGCCGAACCGCTAGGTTACGAGGATGTAAACACACCTACACTGTTTGTCAAGCGGTCGTGACATAAAGACTCTCACACACATACACATACACACACACACACACCCACATACACACACACATATATCTCCAGACTACTAAATTCAGTCCGAAGCGATAGTAGAAGACACTTGCTCAAAGTGTCACGAAGTGCGACTGAATCCGGAGTATATGGTTGGGAAGCAAACCTCTGACCACCCACAATAAATATATTTGTGATGACTGAAATCCTGCGTGAATGAAAAAGGTAAAATATACACAGCAATATAGATGAATCAAAAGAAGCAATCAAGACTGCAAGTTATCTATCTTTTATTGAATAGGTTTCAGTATATTGGGTTGTCCGGAAAGTTCGTGCCGAATTTTAAAGGAAAGAAAAAGGTCGATAAATACTTGCCATTACATTTTTAATCAACCAAATATGAACCATTTTCTTGCACAATGCTTCTCCATTTTCCTTTAACTTGAAAATACCCTCTTCCCAGAATTGAGGTGGTTTCATGGCAAAGAATTCATCAAGGTATTTATTTTACGTCATCCAAGGAATTGAAATGTTTACCATTAAGACTGAATAAGTGGAAATCCGAAGGAGCAATATCATGTGAATATGGAGGGTGGCGTAACACATCCCAGCCGAGCAGCAGCAATTTTTGTCTGGTTCCCAAAGCATCAAGTGCCTAAAATGAACTTTCTTATCTTCCATTTGAAAGTGTTACAGAATAAACACAGGTTATAGGAACATAAATGTTTTCGATGAAAAGATAGCTTAAACCGTGCTCTCAATGGAGTTGTAGTAAAATCCTATTTTATGGACTCAACCATGTTCTAAAATAAGTCGAAATATAAGCTACTATAAATCGGCATGAACTTTCTGGACAACCCAATACATTTGTATATATTTTAATGGTCCTGGTGAGAGAGAGAAAAATGTCGTAGCTAAAACCTGGTGATTTTTGGAACTAAATAGGTTTTACCACAGATCTTTTTGTCTGATACGTTGCTCTGTTTTACTCCCAAGAGACAAATTTCTCACATTGCTACAAGGCTACAAGTTTGTACGTAAGAAGTATAACCTAACGAATAGAGCCCCAATATATTACTGATACTTGTATGAACCGCACAGATACAAAATGCAATTATTTTATGTTAAGGGGAAAGCGGCGAGCTCCCAGAATCGCAAACACGCTGAGCAAAATTTCGTTCGCCTCGCCTATACGTTCTAAGTTCAAATGCCACAGAGGTCGACTTGGCCTTTCATCCCTTCGAGACCGATAAAATAACTACCAGTTATGAACTGGGGTCGATCTAATTGACTTAACCCTCTTTCGAAATTACTGGCCTTGTGTCAAAACTTCAAAGCAATAATTATAGGTAAAGGGATGCAGTTAAATACTACAATACTTTCAGTTCTGTCTCCAGCAGTTTTGCTGTTCCGCCATATATAATAATTATCCATTTCTCTAATACGGGAATAGAAAGAAATATTTAAATGGCTAATAATACGCATAGTTGTCTGTGAATGTTGTTCTACTTCAGCTTGAATAACATATCTTCGGCAATACGCTGTGATGCTATCAATGCAATGAACATCGAGATAAGTATTTGCTTTATCACGTTATCGATAGATATCGGCACTCCAAAAGAAAACAAAATGAAATGCTCGCGGGCAGCACATACCCACCTCCTGGCCACGTACCCAGTGGTTGAGAACTGTAGTCATCATGTGTTAAATGAGCATTTATATAATATCGCTTTCACTATTTCTAAGGAGTTGGGCGTTCTAGTTGATTGTTAGATATTATTGCGAAGATACTTTATTCCAAGAACATGCCGAATGAAATAGAAATGAGCGAACACAATTATCCTTGAAGTGGATGTGTGTTGCAGTCAGCAAGTTCTGAAGAGTAAAACTGTTGTATAAGCAGTGGCAGGAGAGAGTAAAATGATAACTAGAAATGCATATACAGAACTTGCTGCCAGACATTTTCTTTCCTTACATCCTCTAGAAAAGAAAGAAAGAAACAATCAAAGACAATCACAATTCGGTGTTGGTGCTTTGAAATATTTTGTTCCAGTCACACAACAGCTTGTGTCTCGTTTTAGCTTTTCTTTACTTTTTCGGTGAATTTATTGATTTGATGCGTCAGTTGTGAGAAGGAAGTGGGTGGTTTTTATATAAATCAGAAAATACATAGCCAATTCCAGTATTGTAACTCTTTCTCTCGCAGATTGTGTCATACACAGAAAAGCAGAGAATATCGATCGAGGGAACAGCGAGCCATTACGTCATTATGCTTCGTAGAAACTTTAATCTGCAAAATATTTGCTTTCTATAGGATGTCAACTCTGCAAGGAACTGCGTAGCTCTAACCCATACACCTTTCTACGATACTATCACAAAGTTAGAATTTTATTACGTACAGGTATACATACGTACGTACATAGGTACGTACATACATACATACTTACATACATATACGTAGGTACATACATACATGCATACAGACATATGCGCACACACACACATATATATATATATATTACACACACATGCAAACACACACGTGTATATATGGATGTACATATGTATATGTGCATATGTCTCTATATATTACACCAAAGATAAATACAAACTGGTACTCATATATACTCACAGGCATATATACATATATAAATACGACTCTCTGTCTGTGTGTGTATATATACACATACATACACACACTCATGCATATATATGTATATATTTATATATATATATATGTATATATATGTATATATGTATTTCATAGATATCAATATATAATTACATGCCAATATATATTTCAGTTACAGAGGTGCATGTGTGGTGTGCGTATAAAATTACACGTTAATATAAATATATGCAATATATGTTCAACTCAATATCTGCACACACATAGACACGCACACACACACACACACACATACATTTACACATATGTATATATGTATTTATCTATGTATGTGTATATGTATGCATGTATGAATTTAGATCGTTCATACACACGCCTAGATACACAGTTCCACATGTTCCCTCTGTCTCTGTCTCTTTCATATATTTTAAATGCACAGCTGTATGAAAATAAACATGAAACCTAAAAAAATTATAAACACAAATACGAAACATCTACATATCTACATATTTACATATACAACGCCACAAACGCGTTTGTATATTTAAGTCTATTTATATACATACTAATACACATACATTTATAAACAGCACATATTGTACGTTAAAATAATATGATTAAACAAAACAAAATGAAAATATCAGTCGTTATTGCTTTTTTCGCACCGTATTGCAATTCTAAAGTATAATATTGTTATAACTATTTATTTTTATGTTTAATATGATTAATGTCTTGTACTGTGGTTTAAATTTACATTGTATATGCATAGTGACGTCAGAAATTTCATTAATATAATGTGTTTGTAAGTAGTCCCTCCGTCTCACTGTATTTATACACTCAATGTTAACAGTCCGTAAAAAGGTAGTGAATTTTTTTTATCTTTCCCAGAGCGATAAGAAAATTCTTACTATTATATAATAAACATTATTATGATATGTTTTTTTTAAAAAACTTATTTTAGTCTTTGTTCTTCCAATTTGTTGGGAATATAATATTGTTTTATCAAACAGAATTTGTAAAAATGAAATAAGTAAAATAAATAAATAGATAAATAAACTAATAAATATTATACTTTGGAACTAAACTGGAACTCATAAAAGAGTAGATTTAACATAGGTTTCCCTGCATGCATCACATATTACTTTCAGCACAATTTTATACACACTTCACCTCTGATCTCAACAATGGAACCATCCATCTCTTTATCCATCCCGTCATTCCACCCTCCATACATCCATCAATCCTTCCATTATTCTATCGCTGCATCATCCACTCAAACACTCACCCATCCATCCATCCATCCATCCATCCATCCATCCATCCATCCATCCATCCATCCATCCACCCATCCATCCAGACACCTATTCACCCAACCATCTCTCTTATATAGCCAACCATCCAACTATCCACCTACTATTCAAAGCAACCATCTATCCGTTCATATATACGTACATTTATTTATGCATATATTAAAAACAATCCACATCTGTTCCCCTTCATCCATGATTATAACTTTCTCCTCATTCTCTCCCCTCCTCCATATCTATCTATCTATCTATCTATCTATCTGACTGACTGTCTGTCTGTCTGTCTGTCTAACTGTCTGTCTTTCTTCTGTCTGTCTGTCTATTTATCTCTCTATCTATTTCTCTCTCTTTCTCTCTCTCTCTATCTATTTGTCTGTTTATCTATCTATCTATCTATCTATCTATCTATCTATCTATCTATCTATCTATCTATCTATCTATCTATCTATCTATCTATCTATCTGTCCGTCTGTCTGTCTGTCTGTCAGTTTGTTTGTTTGTCTGTCTGTCTTTATTCAAGTATATATGTATGTCTCTGCCTGTCTGTCTGATTATCTGCCTATCTGCCAGGCTATCTGACCGTCTTATATATATATATATATATATATATATATATATATATATATATATATATATATATAGATGTGTGTGTGTATATATATATATACACACACACATACATATATATGTATGCATATATGTATTGGTGTGTGTGTGTATGTATGTGTGTGTGTGACTGAATGCTTGTGTGAGTCATTATACACATGTATCTGACTATCCATATCCCATACTAGCCCCTACACACATACATATATGAATGTATTGTTTGATATTGCTGAGCAACTTAGAGATAGCAACACAACCTTTATTAATGGTGGGCCTCTATAAATTTATATTGATGTGTAAAAAAAAAAATTACTTATAATTTTGATATGAGTGGAACTCTGAATTTCGCCTTTAATGGTTTATTCAGCCTGTTGAATATGCTAGAAGGTGCAACTTTAAATCCTAGCCAAATCAATATAAATACACACACACACACACACACACACACACACACACACACACACACACACACACACACACACACACACACACACACACAACACACACACACACACACACTCATGCACACACACACAAACCCATACATACATACATATATACATACATACATACATACATACATACATACATACATATACTTCAATAAAATGTAAGCACAATAGACCTGATATAATGATTTGGGATGGAGAAGAAAAACTGTGCACAGTTGTGGAAATTAGCTGTCCAACGGATGTTACCATAAAGCTGAAGAACAGTGAAAAAGAGAATACCTATGCTGAATTATTGAGAAATCTGCAGTTACTCTATCCAGATTACAAGTTCAGGTTTATACTTGTAACTATTGGGGCACTGGGATATGTAACACACTGCCTAAATTACAATCCTGAGAAATTAGGCTTCTCAAAACCAGAAAGGAGAACGCTAATTGGAAGACTTCATATCCAATCCATCACTGGAACTGTACAATCTGTAAAACTTTCCAAAAGTTTATCATTTAAGTATATATGCAACTATATACATGAAAATATGCACATAAAACAAAACATACAAATCTGCACATATTCATACATATACATACATGCATTCATACATACATACATACATACATACATACATACATACATACATACATACATACATACATACATACATACATACATACATACATACATACATAGTGAAAATTTACAAAAAACTAAAGACGAAGACGAGTGTGTAAACAACAAATATATGTATTAATTTAACGCTTGGGAAAAGAGAAAGTCTTTTACGTTTCGAGCCTACGCTCTTCGTCAGAAAGGAACGCAGAAATATACAGGGAGATAAAACAGAAATGCATTAGTGGCGAGCGATCTATCATACCTACCTACCTACATACATACACACATACATACATACAAACAAACAAACAAAAATACCATGTTATTGATGTTGAAATTCTTATGAAGGATCCTAGAATCTAGGTTAGAAACCGGCTCTTTATTAGCAAGTAATCTTGAAATTAAACAACAATTATATACATACATACAAACATACATACATATACGTGCATATATATATATATACACACACCTACGTATACATCTCTTTCTCTGTCTCCCCCCTCTCTATCTATCTATCTATCTATCTAGGCACAAGGACTGAACCCGAAGTGTTCAGTCCCAAGTGGGACTTCTACTATAGCCTCTGGCCGACCAAAGCGTGAGTGGATTTGGTAGACGGAAACTGAATGAAGCCCGTTAAATATATATATGTATGTGTGTGTGTGTATGTCTATGTGTGTGTGTGTATGTGTGTGTGCGTATGTGTTTGTCACCCCGACCGTCGCATGACAACAGATATTAGTGTGTTTATGTCCCCGTAACTTAGCGGTTTGGCAAAAGAAACCGATTGAATAAGTACTAGGCTTACAAGGAATAAGTCCTGGGATCGATTTGTTCGACTAAAAGCGGCGTTCCAGCAAGGCCGCAGTCAAATGACTGAAACAAATAAGAGGACAGAAGAATAAAGGATTACATACACACACACACATATATATACAGTTATATGGTATATACATATACACACATACGTGCATGTATATTCATACACACATACACACACACACACACACACACACACACACACCACACACACACACACATATATATATGCTGCTCAAAAATTCGTGACTAAATACGAAACAACGGCGTTGGTATACAGATCTATTCACCAAATATTTCATCTATACTTCACACGTATACTCTTTAATTTCTGCTTGTTGTATCCTTTCAATAAACTGCTTCTGTTTTCCCTATTACCAGAATGAAGGTCTATAAACGTCGCCGAATGAAGCGCCAACAACGGTCTTTGGCTTTGTCCTTTGTCCATCGTTCGACTAAAAAGACAAAATAATAATACAAACCATATATTAATCCTCCCAATGGCACTACTTTAATTGTAGATAGGTTTCATGTAACTAAAACAGGGTTTTCATGGCAGAGTATGAAAAAGACATTGTGAGAGATGTCAACTGCCTCAACATACCAGTTGCTTTGAATACTGACGTAATATTGTAATTTGTACTGAATTAATACCGTCAGGGATTTCATGCAATTATTTCGAATATTGCCATGTGTGTTAAAAACAAAAGCTTCTTGCTCCCTATTGAATTCATATACGTTTTTATGAGAGAAATCATTTTGAATGTTATCCTCATTTAGTTGCTCGTTTGTTGATACAATCTCCACGAATCTATGATTGAAATCAAATTAATCTGAAAATCTTATCGTTTTCTCCTTGTTTATTCATATTCTGAGATATCTTTGATTAAAGTTTCAGAAGTTTCCTTATCACATTTATTACAGATCTCTCATGTTGTATTGCTTTGGCCGATTTCTGCATTGCTGCCTTTAATGAGTTGATCATTGTTATTGTCCCAGCATTCTATGGCCTCTAGAGAAATGTAGTGAAATAAAGCAATAACGAAGTAAAATTATGAGGGCTTTCTACAAAAGGGAAATAGTACAATATGTGTAATAAAACTAGCAAATGTTATTAAGGTATATGGAGCCTTCTAAACAATATCGAGCAATATTCACAGTTGCTATTTTCTGAATATTCAATAAGCTTTCATTAGTAATTTCTTTGAATAAAATATTTTTCTTTAACCTCAGCATACACAATGTTTGTTCTGAAATTGTCTAAGCTACGCGACAAAGATGCTGGCAAACAATACTGAGTTACGAAATAATTTTCCTTTGAATGTAATTCTTTCAAAAGGATGAAAATAAAAATCGCTTCAAAAACACTAAGCAAGCAGTAAAATTCTTTTGTAATAACACAGCTTTTATTCACGTTTATTGGTATTCAGATATTTTCGCATGTGAATTCTATTTTAATTACGCTGAGAACTTCCTACACGGAATATATGTATCTTGCAAGGAACATTGTTCTTACAATCTCTAACTGTATTGAAATCGCAAATCTTTTGTGTCCGAACTACTAAATTTGCGTATCCCCCAGCCTCTATTAATGTTAGGTTAGACTTTTTCTAAACATGAAACAACGAAGATTTTATTTGATATTCCCCTTATTTTTGTTA
>NC_042997.1:125266267-125303767 GCF_006345805.1 Octopus sinensis | reverse complement strand
GTTTCAATTCTCGGTTGATATTTTTATCAAATAGTTATTATTAGTGAGAAATTCTCGAATGACAAAACACCACATTTCTAATAATTTCAAATCCCTAGTTTCATCAATAATATCTAAAGGTCACACAACTTAGAACTGTTACATCGGATTGTTCGTTGTTATATTTAATTATGTTTCTTTAGACATTACTATAGAAATATATGTTTGTTTAATTTCTTGTAGCATCAGTTCTATAATTTTACCATATTTGGTAAGTCTGTGTCATCTGGAAAATCACAAGGGAAATATAGAAAGTAAGAAACGTACAAAAACGCAAGAAAAGTAAGAAAAATTATACATAAAACAAATATGTGACTGAAAGAGATGAACAAATATCAAAACATTTTTCTAATGAAGAAATTTACAGCTGCTGCAGATAATTTCTAATACTGTCTACTTGTCTCCGAATATACACATCATAGAGACAAACACACACACTCATATACACGGAAGCATTTAATAATGCTGGCACAAACATATAAACAGACACACACATGCATAATTATGTCTGTGTGTGAAAGTATATATATATATATATGTATACCTATATATTTGTACTTTTATGTATATATTTATGCATATATTTATGTATATATATATATATATATATATATATATATATATATATATATATATACATATATATATATATTTGTACTTCTATGTATATAGTTATGTATATATATATATATATTATATATATATGTATGTTCGTTGAATAAATAACCATTTTCTTGGATAAATAAGTATTTCCAGAGAGTATTGATAAGTATCTACTTAATTTACTTTATATACAGTACTTCCTCGGAAAAAAAAGTTAGCGAGGAATACGCAAAATGGAAAAAGAAGAATATAAGATTATTGAAATAAGATTCATTCGACCGTTTAATAAATTTCTTTAAAAGGAAGATCTGGTACGTAAACACACACTAATATATATATATTATATATATATATATATATAATATATATATATATATACACACACACATACATACATACATATATATATATATATGTATAAGTATATATGTATATATGTATATATGTGCGTGCGCGCTTGTGTGTCTGTCAGAATTTAAAAAATGATTCTGCTCAACGTTTATAACTTTTAATGAGGAATTTTCTTATATTCCTATTAGTATTTGGTATCGTGATTGGGAAACCAATGTTCTTATGTTGTTTCAAGTGCCTAGATCATTCCAATTTTATCTTGGATATGAAGTTGCTATCGTTGTGGTTGTGAAGGTGGCTATCTATCATTGCAGTTGTTGAGTTGGCTCTCGTTGTTGTTGTTGAAATTTCTATTGTTGTTATTATTTAGTCTCGAATCAGCGTTGTGCGTGTAGACCTTTCATCAAAAGCATTCCAGCCATGACTATCCTGTCTGTCTTCTAGTTATAGTGGTTATATTATCCAATGTGTCCTTCCTATCTGAAGACGGTAGGGTATAATTTTGGGTGTATAGATTTAGTTGCCTTTTTTTAGTAGTACGGGAGTCCACTTAAGGAAGTATTACTTCTAGCTCTCAAGCTCCTTGGTAGGGATTGATAAAAATTGACAAGCTACTACGTTTAATCAAATTAACACCATTATTTACATTATTTACATTTGACGGATATTTGTCTTCATCTTGTTTGTTGTTAACACAAAGTTTCCGCTGATATACCCTCCAGCCTTCATCAAGAGTCTTGGGGAAATTTCGAACCTGGGTTCTCATTCCTAAGGTATTTTTCGATGTTATTATTATTATTATTATTATTATTGTTAGTGTTCAGGTCACTGCTTGGAATCGAATTCGGAATCTTAGGGTTAGTAGCTCGTGCTCTTAACCATAAGGCCATATGACCGTGGGCAAATAGCCGTCGAATGTAAATAATGTAAACAGTGTACATGATTCCTCATCTCTTAAATATAGAACCAAAATTACATCCTTTTAAACTTTTAAAACTTTTTGAGCCCCATGGCGAAAAATACTGATTTGAATGCAAATGTAATTTTTTCATCTCGATAACAGAGAAGTGAGGCAGTACAATATTTACTTAGGAATTTGTGGGGCGGTGTGGGGGTTGCTATTTGTTAGTCTGGGCACCACTAATCCAAGATGTGATTTGAATAATTTGCGCTGTCATTTTTAGCAGACCGATCATGGTTGTCTCCTTAGCTAAATAAATATTTTTTTCTTTATTGCCCACAAGGGGTAAACATAGAGGGGACAAACAAGGACAGATAAAAGGATTAAGTCGATTACATCTACCCCAGTGCGTAACTGGTACTTAATTTATCGACCCCGAAGGGATGAAAGGCAAAGTCAACCTCGGCGGAATTTGAACTCAAAACGTAACGGCAGACGAAATACCTATTTCTTTACTACCCACAAGGGGCTAAACACAGAGAGGACAAACAAGGACAGACACACGGATTACGTCGATTACATCGACCCCAGTGCGTAACTGGTACTTAATTTATCGACCCCCGGCGGAATTTGATCTCAGAACGTAACGGCAGACGAAATACCGCTAAGCAACATTAGCACGCCGGGTTGACTTATAAATTAATGTATAAAGAAGTTCATTCCAGCTGTGACCATCCTGTCAGTTTTGGGATATCCTGGACATCATAATATATTTAACGTTTTCTTTTTGTAAAGACGAGTGTCCAATATCTTGAAGGTGACTTGGTAGCTAATTTTAGCAGGTCGAGCAGCCATATTTCGAATCTCTTGATGGATATTTCTCTACTTTGATTTTGCTGTTTCGCTGTGTAGTCCCGGGTCAGTTTTGAGCAAACGACATTTGTTAGTTGTAAGGCGGCGAGCTGACAGAAGCGTTAGCACGCCGGGCGAAATGGGTAGTCGTATTTCGTCCGCCGTTACGTTCTGAGTTCAAAATCTGCCGAAGTCGACTTTGCCTTTCATCCTTTCGGGGTCGATAAATTAAGTACCATTTACACAATGGGGTTGATATAATCGACTTAATCCGTTTGTCTGTCCTTGTTTGTCTCCTCTGTGTTTAGCCCCTTGTGGGTAGTAAAGAAATAGGTATTTCGCCTGTCTTTAAGTTGTGAGTTCAAATTCCGCTGAGGCCGACTTTGCCTTTCATCCTTTTGGGGTCGATAAATTAAATACCAGTTGTGTACCGGGGTCGATTCAATCAAAAGATTTCGGGCCTGTTGCTTAGAGTAGAAAAGAACATTTGTTAGTTGTGATGGTTTCTGCTTTTTTATTGTACGAAAAAAAAAAAAAATGAAAATCTATAGCATTGATCTCGTGTCCCTGATGTTACTAAATAGGAGCCAATTCGACAGCTAAAACCACACTCTTTCAACCAATAGTTTGTTACAAAGGCGATATCTCAATGTTAAATTTTATTTCATTTTCACTGTATTTCGCTATCTTCCACGATTAATCTCGTAGATTTTTTTCAGTGATAGATTTGTTATCAACATCAACAAACGCTTTTCTGACTAGTTCTACTTTTGTTTTGTGTTGCCTAATATTAATGTTCTGTAACGGCATATTCTTGTATATACATGGTCAGCTGCCGATAGTCATGAATTTACAACTTTTTATGTTTGCATGCAAAGTTGTAAATTACATTAGTCATTTGATGTTTTGCTCAGCTGCTTGGAGGCTTGTAGTTTGTTGTTGATGAGATGATTTATAATTTTAGTTTCCTTGTAATATTTTATTACTGTAACTTTATGATTAGATGTACTACATGTTATGCTTTGTTTCAACTATTTGTTGATAACGTGTTCATCTATGCTACAGCTGGAGTGCATTTGGTACATGTTCTATATGATCTGATTTTTTTTTTCTGTTATGCGTTACGTCTGTTTTATCTGTTGTGTTGAAATTGCTTTTGTATTGTTTTCTTTTAGCCTGGTTTATTTGTTTGTAAAACCGTTATTGACGATTTAAAATATAAGAATGAGAATTTAAACACTTATAGCTATACATTTAAATAACTAATACATTTCTATAGATCCATGAAAATAGCGAATGTATATAAAAGTTTACAATAACAGTTGTGAAATCCTTACTCAGATTAGCGTGTAGATTTCCCCACCACAACTGACGAACTTCTGAAAGAAACCTACGGAATAAAAGAAGCATTGTTCTATGTGTAAAGAACAGAACAATTCTCTAAAGGAAATGTAAAGAACTAATGAAAAAATATGAAAACAGAAATAAAAAGTATGAGACACGAACAGCAAAGACATGTTTCCAATTATAAACAGAACAAAAATCATTTGTACACACACACATACGGGCCATTGTATCTGTTTGCATCCACTGCAGTGGGTGTTCCTAGTATATTTAGACGCAGATCCACAACGGTTCTTCAAAGGAACAATTTATTACATTATGTCCACAGTTAGCAAATGCTTACAGCAGTCGTGCTCTGATTGTACACAAAGGAACTACTATATATACACTTATACATATCTTTTCTCTTTTGTCTACGTCTTGTTTCAGTGATTGTACTGCCGCCATGCTGGGGCAGCGTCTAAAGAGTTTAGTCGAACGAATCTACCCCACTGCTTATCTTTTAAACCTGGTGCTAATTTTATCGGTTATCTTTTGTCAAACAGCTAAGTTACAGGGATGCAAATAAACCACAAGCGGTGGTTGAGGACAAACACAAAACTAAAGGCACCTCCAGCTCATACGACGGGCGTCTTTTATTTTCCGTTTACCACATCCACTCAGAAGGCTTTGGTCCGCCCGTGGATATAGCAGTAGACACTTGACGTAGGTGTCACTGAACCTGGAACCATGTGGCTGGAAAAAAGTAACCGTCTTACCACGCAGCCAGGGCATCGAACCCGGGCAGCCTGGATGAAATTAAAAACAATTTTTTTAGTTATGGATGCTTCTGTTTTGTATCCTACGTCACGTGTCTTATCGGGTAAATGTAAGTATAACGATGCTATGAGTTGAAGCATATGGCGATAATGGCCATTGTATTTCATGTACGTTTTAGTATATCGTCTCGTCTCATCTACGAGATCTACAACGACGTCACATGTAAATATGTAATGCTGAATATGTGAGTGCTCTGTGTGTACTGGCATGAGTTTGCGCACATATAGATATGATCAAAGACTGTGACACTACACTGTGTATGTAAGAGTACATTATCCAGTGTACCATACTATTTTTTAATACAACAGGCCTTGGTACGCGTGCGCTTTGACTGCTATTTCTACTTGGCCCTTTGACTGCTATTTCTACTTGGCCCTTTGCTGCAGCTTAGTTCCTATTCAGCATTGATCGAGCAGACCAACAATGAAAAGCATTCTAGATTTTCAAGTTGTTGATCAGTAGCTCTCAACCGGGGTCCACATGACCCTTTGAGGCCCAGAGGAGATTTCTTTATTAAAATCTATCTGCCGCATATTGGTTATACTTGAATATATTGTAATATTTTTAAATACAGTTCCTAATGATATTTAATCATCCTTTCTGTCATAGGCACAAGGCCTGAAAATTTTGGAGGAGGGGACTAGTCGGTTACATCCGAAGGGATGAAAGGCAAAGTCGACCCCGGCAGTATTTGAACTTAGAACGAGAAGACAGACGAAACACCACTAAGCATTTAGCCCGGCGAGTTAACGATTCTACCAGCTCGCTGCCTTCTTAATGATATCCAATTCTAAAAGTATAATAGGGTTTTTTAAACATCGAATGGTCAAGAGGGTCCATCCGAGTAAAATAAGAATAAAAAGGGGTCCATATGTAAAAAAACCAAACTGGTTGAGAAACACTGCTATAGATTATAAAATGCTTTCTTTTCTTTAATAAAATAGCAGGTTGTGAGACGATGGCTATTTAGCTGCTTCTTCTTGCAAGTCAAATGACCAAACATAGAAGGTTTCCTCCATTATGAATGGAAATGTATGTCCGTGTTTTGTGAGGGTGTATATATGTAAGTCTTCGCGTACATGTCTGAATATAATATATTGTAATATGATATAATATAACATCATATAACATACTCTATAATGTATGTTATGATATAATGCAATACAATATAATTTGCATGCATGTATGTATGTATATGCATGCATATATGTATGTATATATGCATGGATGTATGTAGTACGAAAATTCTACCCATTCTCTTCTTAATTTAGAATAAATTATGACCGGCCACCTGCTTGGTAGCATCTTGTGTTGTTCAACATCCTTTAAATCTTGAGATCTTACAAATTTTATAATTCTAGATGTGATGATTTGTAGTGTAAAAATATACAATATGTATGTATGTATGTATGTATGTATGTATGTATGTATATGAATATGCGCTTGCGTGTGTTTATGTTGTGTGCCAAGGAATAAGTTCACTCCTATTAAGAGATATGCTCCAATTCTCTGTAAGAGTGAAGGTGGGAGGTGCTAGATTGCCGTGTATTACCGTGGTAATAGGCTTAATGAGAGATTAAATGATCTCACAAGCTGAACAGTCGATTTAACCAATAAGCGAGGAACCTTAATGGGAGAGGTCAAAATTAGCAAAAAACAGAAAAGACAAATTTAGTAAAAAAAAATACATAAAATATATAAGAGAAAAAAATAATAAATAAAGAGTTTAATGATTAAACGACAACTAAGATAATTAAAATGACAAAGATCGATTCCAGGAAGCAATTTTTTTTTCTTTTTACGAAAGATAAAATAAAAAGAACACCCCCCCCCCCCACAAAATAAGACAAAAATAAGAAATAAACAAAGTCAAACAAGGAGTGTATTTAAGAAAAATGTGTATCGTTAAAATAACTATTTCCTTTATCTTATATTTTTTCTTCTTCTCCATATCAATTATATTTTTTTCTATCTTTCCTCCATATTTCAGTGGGAAGTTTATTTCTGCATTACTGATTTCCTCCGTTTTTTTTTTATTATGAAGACGCAAAGACTCAAGCAAGCAGGAAGGAAACAACGAGTGTGTGGACGGGAAGGATGGGTTGGCATTGAGAAATGCGCGCGTGTGTGTGATTGTGTGTATGTATGTGTGTGAGTGTATGTGATTGTGTATGTGTGTGTGTATGTGATTATGTGTATGTATGTGTGTGTATGTATGTGTGTGTATGTGATTGTGTATGTATGTGTGTGTGTGTATGGGATTGTGTGTATGTATGTGTGTGTATATGTGATTGTGTATGTATGAGTGTGTGTATGTGATTGTGTGTATGTATGTGTGTGTGTATGTGATTGTGTATGTATGTGTCTGTGTATGTGATTGTGTGTATGTACGTGTGTGTGTATGTGATTGTGTGTATGTATGTGTGTGTATGTGATAGTGTGTATGTATGTGTGTGTATGTGATTGTGTGTATGTATGTATGTGTGTTTGAGTGAGAGTGAATGAGAGATAGAGAGAAAATATAAGAGAAAAGGGTAGAAGTTTATGTGTGTGTGTGGTAGATGGACAGATAAAAAGATAGATATATAGGGAGAGATAGATAGAGAGAGAGAGAGAGAGAGAGTGAGAGTGAGAGAGAGAATGAGTGAGAATGTGTGTTTGAGTAAGTGGAATAAACATGGGTGTGTGTATGTGTGTGTGTGTTTGAAATTCTGAAGTCTGCAGAATTCTACAGTTGCCGGAAGAAATTTCTAGAGATGGAAATAAGTGAGACAGCAGAGCCCCACCTCACCAACTCCTTCTCCCTCAGTTTCATGCAAAACTAGTCGACTTCAGTAAGCTGAAACGTAAGAGAAGCAGCTGAGCCAAATATATATATATCTTCCATCTCAGAAGCTGTCCTACGTTACCCATATTACAATGAAATATGATTATACTTCCTTTGGGAGACCAAGAGAAGATCGAAGAATATGTTGTGTATTCTAAGGACAATGGATCATTGCCAAGTCATCGGTTGAGTTACAAAGTTGGCTTTAAATGAATCTGACAGAAGAAATGTGTAGAATAGAGGGGATGCGAGGAGAAGGGAGAGGAGAAGATTGCTGCTTGACTAATTGGTCTCACCATCTCGAAGTGTTTATTACAAATGGCATATTATATACCATCCCCCCCACTTTGTAAACACACACACACACTGAAACATACTCACACGTATATATCTGTCACGTATAAATATGGCGGTCACGATAAAAATTCAATATAAATGAAACGCGTAATAAAAAACCCAAACACATTATCAGAAAAATCTCATAAAACAGAACACCAAATGCATTAAACTAAATTATGAAGTAAACGCCATTAATATATTAGACTAAAGTTTAGAAAGATAGGCAATAAATTTGGGAACTTTACTGTTTCAAACTAACTGCTAACAACTCGAGAGAAGTTATTAAAGAAGAAATATAAAACATAAAAACTAAAATGAAACCACGTTTTACACACAGAAACACATACACACACACACACACACGCATGCAAACACATTCTCATACACACATGAAGAAATATAAAAAAATCTACTTCATTTACTTGCTTCCGTTTTAGGATTGCGGCCATGCTGGGGTACCACCTTGAAAAGTTTAGTTTGAGCAAGTCGATTCAAATGCTTCACTAGTCTTCTAATTAATCAATAGGTCTAAGTGCCGCGAAATAGGACCGAACACACACTACTTGTTTGCGAAGAGACTATCTTAACCATACAATCTAGGTACGCACACACACATACACACACACACATGAACACGCATGCACCCACACACTCGTACACACATATACACACACTTACACACAACATATATTCATTTGTGTGTGTGTGTGTCGTGTGCGGAACCTTAATTAGCAAAAATTAGTCTCATTGTACAAATAGACGTTCTTTCCTACTCACAGTTCTGTCTCTGAAGAACAGAGTAAAAAACGAAATTGATTAGTTTCTTCATTCATTACCAGCTCATCAGAGGTTTTCTATTTTTACATAAAAATTATGACACTAATTTGCTGAAGCACTACAAATGTCAAGAAAATGCCTTCTCTTCCGAAAGCATATGCTTAGCATATCTAGGACATCTCAAAGACTGGCTCATCTCTTTCACTACCCAACAACTCTGATACTTTTGTTTGTCTTTTACTTGTTTCAGTCATTTGACTGTGGCCATGTAGAGCACCGCCTATAATCGAGCGCAAATCGACTCCAGGACTTATTCTTTGGAAGCCTAGTACTTATTCTAACGGTCTCTTTTGCCGAACCGCTAAGTTACAGGGACGTAAACACACCACCATCGGTTGTCAAGCGATGTTGGGGGACAAACACAGACACAAAAACACATATACATGTATACATACATATATATATATATATACATATACATATATACGACAGGCTTCATTCAGTTTCCATATAGGAAATCTACTCACAAGGCTTTGGTTGACCCGAGGCTATAGTAGAAGACACTTGCCCAAGGTGCCACGCAGTAGGAATGAGCCCGGAACCATGTGGTTGGTAAGCAAGCTACTTACCACACAGCCACTCCTGTGACTCTAGTGAAGGTTTCAGAAAATTACTGCTTCACCATTAGGACTGTACTTTTGCTGTACACACTGCCATCGTGGACCGCATCAAGAGTAGGGGGACTTGGCTGATTGGTTCTCTATCACCAAAGACCGCATTCCAGTGTCTGGCTCACAAGGATGCTGTTTCTCTTTCTGATTATTTTGCTGTTAGCAAAATAGCATTTGCTCCTCGGAGCTGACTAATCTTGTATCTCCCCCATCCAGGCTCAACCGCTCCTCCATCGTCCCATTTGTTTCTCTACGTCAAGGCAGTATTTGTGCACCTATCTACCCTTCCTGTACTTATAACTAAGGCCGTCCAACCCTCCTCAGAACATCGGTTGCGTGAAATCTCCCTGCTCATGTTTATCCTGGAGTAGTGTTAAACTGTAACAGTTTAAATGGAACAGCATTAATACCACTGGCTCATCGACTCTGGCCCTTCCTGCGATGGCGACAACCAGCTGAAACGGGGTTTCATTTTCAAAATCATCACACGGTACCTTGGGCAGTGTTTGTTTGTTTAGGTGCCAGCCGACAAATACCTTGTCAGCGAATTTGATTGCCTGAAATTGTACAGAAGCCCGTCGTCTTCATATATATATATATATATATAATATATATATATATATATATATATATAATATATATATATATATATATATACGTGCATATGTATGTGTGTCTTTATTTTTGTATATTGTTCTCACCATTTGGAAACGGGTGTTGGTTTGTTTAAGCCATCGTAAGTCGTCGGTTCGGCAAACACGGGTCAATAAAGCCAGTATCAGATTGAAATGGGTGCTGAGGTTGATTTGGTCTGCACTTCAAGTCGGTGTCACAGCCTGGTCGCATTTCAATAACTACAAATTGTAGAAGAGAAGAAGCGCGTGGTTTTCTATATATATATACATAAATACCTACACACACACGCACACACATACACACGTACACACACACGTACATACACACACAGTTATACGTACACCCATACGCATATATATATTATATATATATATATATATATGTATATATATTTATATGTATATGCACATATAAATAAATCTATATAGTATAATATATATTACATTACATTACATCATATCTGTTCATATATGTGTATATACATATACGCTCCATTTTATATATATATATATATTATATATATATATATATATATATATATATATATAATAATATATAATATAATATATAATATAATATATAATATATATAATATATATAAAATATACATTTATTACATAATATATATATATATATATATATATGAGATATGGTGGAAAAGAGAAAAAATTTGTGTTACAAATCTCCTGTATAACTGATATAACTAGAAATGTAACACAATCGGCCTTCCAATCTCTGCTGTTATGTCTGTCAAGTTCAGTTTTGATTGATGCTTTCCTACTGTTATTTACCAAGGAAATTACCAAACGTCTACACATACTTACACACTGCCTCTCATATGTACATACCCGTACGTGTTACCGTGTGTATGTGTTATATATATATATATATATATATATATGTGTGTGTGTGTGTATATATATGTATGCATATATATATACACACATACACAAATATGTATATATATGAATGCCTTTTATATATATATAGATATATATATATATATATATATATAAAATATACATTTATTACATAATTATATATATATATATATATATATGAGATATGGTGGAAAAGAGAAAAAATTTGTGTTACAAATCTCCTGTATAACTGATATAACTAGAAATGTAAACACAATCGGCCTTCCAATCTCTGCTGTTATGTCTGTCAAAGTTCAGTTTTGATTGATGCTTTCCTACTGTTATTTACCAAGGAAATTACCAAACGTCTACACATACTTACACACTGCCTCTCATATGTACATACCCGTACGTGTTACCGTGTGTATGTGTTATATATATATATATATATATATATATATATGTGTGTGTGTGTGTATATTATGTATGCATATATATATACACACATACACAAATATGTATATATATGAATGCCTTTTATATATATATATATATATATATATATATATATAAATAAAAGGCATTCATATATATATATATATATATATATATATATATATATATATATATATATATATATATATTATATATATATATATAATATATATGTATATACATACAAGTATACGCATATTTTTTTGTGTGTGTGCATATATTTATATATATATATAAATAAAAGGCATTCATATATATATATATATGTATATACATACAAGTATACGCATATTTTTTTGTGTGTGTGCATATATTTATATATATATATACATATATATATAATGTATCTATACATATATAGTTTGCCTGTTTTTCTAAGACCAAGCAATATCATTATTATATTATACATTTACATATTTGGTCATATGCCATCTTACCGGTTGCCATAGTCACAATCTTTCGACCGATGTATCTTACGATCTGTTTCGGGTGACTTTCTTAATAGACAGCAATCGCCGAATTTCAAACCATGCCCTTTACTAAATCTACTTGAGTAGATAACTTTGGTTGCGTTATCCGCGGCAGACATATTCTTTCAGTTTTTCTGCTACATACGATGTAAATGGCTTGTTCCAGTTGAACCAAGGTTATATGATAGTTGACCTCAGCTTGTAACCAACTATTATATTCGCTATCCTATTGATAATAGAAACAAGGAATTTATAAGTCGCCGTATGTTTAATAGTCTTTCTTAACATTTCCATCGTGGACTTACTGAAGAAGAGGTCAAGACCGAGTGTTAACGGTGCATCTTTTGGTCATCTTGTCTTCCTTTACCGTTTCCAATATGTTGACTTTAATTTGTTCCACTGAGATTGCTGACGGAATTTACGTACACAAAACACAAACACACACAGACACACACGCACAAACACACACACTAACACAAACACACACAAACACACACACACACACACACACACACACACACACACACACACACACACACACACACACATATATATGTATAATACATATATAATTCAAACACCGTGATATAATACTTACGTAGAATTTGTTCCTAAATTCCAACTTTAAATGCAAGGTGATGGTAGATACCTAAAAGATAGATTGGCTATAGGCAATGTATCAATCAAGCTTGTACACACTCATATACACACATGCGCGTGCACACATGCGCGTGCACACACGCAAGCACACGCACACACACCCATCAGGCACACATGCACAAGTTTTTGTGTGTGTTGATGCCAAGGACATATTTTCCAATGGCTACTGTGAATCGGTATCACTCTACAACAAAGCCAAGGACATAACCATTGTTGGTCTTTACAGGCCTCCCCAGGCACCTCTAAAGTACTTTGAAGAGTGTCTTAGCAAAGTTAAGTCCTTCCTTCGGAAGTACCACTCCGGAAACTTACTAGTGATGGGTGATTTTAACCTCCCTCATGTGAACTGGCCCACAAATACTCTGAAGTTAGGCAAGTGCTCTACATCAGATAGAGCAGCAGCAGAACTGCTCTTTAATCTGATGGATGAGTATTTCCTGACTCAGCTAGTGCTTGAAGCAACGAGACAGAATAAAACGATCTTGGATCTGGTATTGACCAATCACTCTAGCTACGTTCACAGTATTTCAGTCGAAAAAACTCTCCTCTCAGACCACGACATGGTACTCTGCAATCTTAATTCCCGACATACAAAAACCAAACCAGCCAATCCCACTCCATGGCACCCATTTGACAACATAAACTTCCACAAAGCGGACTGGGGAACAATCAGAAAGGATCTGTCTTCCATCAACTGGTCTTTTACTCTCAATTCCTCTCATATTGAGACCGCGTGGCAGCACTTTGAAAACATTGTCACCTATACATGCTCTAAACACGCTCCCAAGAAATCTACTAACACAAACAGAAACCGGCTCCCTAAAAGGAAAAAAACACTTATCAGGCGCATCAAAAGACTCAACAAAAAAATCAACCAATTAAAATATTCCCACACACAACATCCACATTCAACAACAATGAAAAGACTAGAGCTGGAAAAACTTCATCTGCAGACTAACATGAAAACCTCCATTGAAAATCAAAGAGCTGTGGAGGAACAATGGATAATCAAAAACATCAAACAGAACCCAAAAGTGTTCTATTCTTATGCAAATAAGCATAGAACCACTGTCTCACCCATTGGGCTATTGATTGATGATAACGGCATTCCCCAACACGATGCTAAAGAAATGGCAGAAATACTGCAGAAACAATACTGCTCTGTCTTTAGTGTTCCCACTGATATTGACGTAAGGGAAACGAACGAAGTTGACTCCCAACACAAAATCTCAGACATAACCTTCACTGCCACCGACATCGTAGCAGCAATAAATGAGGTCAAACATTACTCTGCTGTAGGCCCTGATAGATTTCCGCTAGTCTCCTGAAGGAATGTAGACACCAACTTGCAGTCCCTCTGACCAACCTCTGGAGAAATTCGTTAGACGCAGGTTATATACCGAAACAGTTTCTATCCCAGTCGGTCATCCCGGTTTTCAAACAGGGAAACAGATCCCTCGCAGTCAACTATCGCCCAATCTCACTCACCTCCCACATCATTAAAGTGTTTGAAAGAGTGTTAAGATCAAGGATAGCTGACTTCCTGGAGACCCACAAACTCCTAAATGCAAATCAGCATGGCTTTCGCTATGGCAGGGACTGTCTAACACAGCTCTTACACCACATTGAAGATGTACTCAAAGCCTTGGGAACAGGTTCGAACTCTGACGTCATATATCTTAACTTCAGTAAAGCGTTCGACAGGGTAGACCATAACATCCTACTCTCAAAATTGGCAAACGTTGGAATCCGTGGAAAAGTTCTACACTGGATTAAGTATTTCCTGGCGAATAGAACACAACATGTTGTAGTTGATGGAGTCCACTCAAACCCAGCAAAAGTCACCAGCGGTGTTCCCCAGGGAACTGTTTTGGGTCTGCTACTCTTCATAATTTACGTAAACGACCTTTCCAGTGTCGTACATTACTGCAAAGTGAAAATATTTGCTGATGACACTAAGCTCCAGCAAATCGTCAATGAAGAAGCAGACCGAACTCAACTCCAGTCTGATCTATATGCTGTGAGTCAATGGGCAGACAGAAACAAAATGCAACTGAATGAGGGAAAATTTGAGCTGATGCATTTTGGAAGAAATTCCTCACTAAAACAACCATACTCTCTTCCTTCAGGGGAACCGCTCACAGCCTCTAACAATATCAGAGACCTGGGTGTAATTGTTGATGACGATCTCAGTTGGAGTGCACACATCAACAAGAAGGTCGATATAGCTCGTAGGATGAGTTCTTGGATCTTAAGAACTTTCCGGTCCAGAGAACAAGGTGTCATCATACCACTTTTTTCCTCCTTTGTACGGCCACACCTTGAACACTGCTGCCCACTGTGGTCTCCTCACACAAGACAAAACATCTCCAGAATTGAGTCACCCCAGAGGGCACTCACTAAACAAATTGAAGGCATGGCTGCTCTCGATTATTGGGATCGCCTTAAAGCCTTGAAACTTTACTCCCTCCAGCGTCGCCGTGAGCGGTACATCATTTGTACGATGTGGAAAATATACCGCCAACTTTGCCCAAACGACCTAAAGATTAGCTTCAAGGTTCATCCAAGACTTGGACCAGGGGCTATACGTCCCCTGCCCAATTCAAGATCACAACATACATGTACACTGCAACATAATTTCTTTTCCTCAACAGGCCCTGCCCTATTTAACATTGTCCCGAGGGAGATCAAAGAGGAAAAGGATCCCATCAACTTTAAACAGAGTCTGGATAGATTCCTTCAAAGAATACCAGATAAGCCACCCATAATTGGATACAACTCACCCAACAAGAACTCACTACTTGAACAAAACTGGATACAACTCACCCAACAAGAAATCACTACTTGAACAAAACTTGACTTAAACAGGATTCGAATAATCCTATCAGATGATGCTATTAAGTTAGACATGGCCTGGACCAATCTTTGGTCGAAACATATCTAAGTTTATCTAAGTTTATCTAAGTTTATGTGTATAGAGATATGCATATATACAAGTACATATATACGCATATATTTAACATATATAAACATGTATAATGCGAGTGTGTGTATATGTGTTATGTATATATATGTTTGTTATATATATAAATATAGATATTCATATACAGATACATATATGTGTGTATATATATATATAAATATATATATATATATATATATATAAATATATATACATATATGTATACATATATATATATATATATATATACATATATATATATGTATATATATATACATAAATGTACATTCATATATACATATATAATTAAAATCACAATAAGGGTGAAAATAACTGAATATTAATTAATAACATCAATTTTAAACACCAAGGGGCCTAACGTATAAAGACTGGGATACAGTAAAAATTATTAATACAAGTAATGAGAGAGAGTCCACATGTGGTCAATCTAACGCTAGATATAGATGCACGAAGGGAATCCACCACTAAAGAATTGTTCTCAAGAATTAATTCAACGCGCCAAGAATGTAAGCGAGCAGGACAAATGAAAAATAACAAAAAAATAGATTAACTCTATACAATTGTTTCACCGTTAATAGATTGTGTAATTTTACTTACATAATCATTTTCGGATCTTCAGTAGAGTATATCAAAAAAATATAATTTGCTGAGTCGAACGCCATCTATAAAGACTGGGATACCATTCGTGCATCTATATCTAGCGTTAGAGTGACCACATGTGGACTCTCTCTCATTACTTATATATATATATATATATATATATATAGGTTCCCCAGAATGGCCACACCCTTAGTGCTGAAACATACTGTATAACAGAAAAATTTACATATTGAAACAAATAAAGGAATAAAAGAATACATACATACATACAAACACACATATATATAATCAATAATAATAAAGGGCAAAATCAATTAAAATTTGAAATACTGTACTGATGAGGAGGGTGAGTAGAAATATGATTTTACATTTTTCAAATCTCTCCAACTCCGAAACGCACATACTGTTAATCAGATCCGGTGGATTCGTTACTTTTTCTCTTTACCTGCGTGCGTTGTTGAGTATTGCTGTCTGGGAGATGTCTTATGGTAGTAGAAAAATAGTAGTTTAACTGCTATTTCTAAATTTCGGTATGTGGGGAGGCAAATTTTGCTGAACCCTAATTATAATTATACTCATAATTATAGAATTATAGAATATATTAATAGTAATAGTAAGACACTAAAAGAATAAAAGAGATATCGATATTATGTGAATAGAGGAATTTATTTGTAATATATATGTGGCAATTGTTCGGTTGCCATAATAAAACTCCGTGTTTCGGATGACGTGGCGGAAACATGCACCGGCATCTTTTCAGTTATCGAGACAATTAAAATATGCTATGAAAATCTTTTTATAGAATGTATTAAAAGCCTCGATAACTGAAGAGATGCCGGTGCAGGTTTCCGCCCCGACATCCGAAACACGGAGTTTTATTATGGCAACCGAATAATTGTCACATATTACATTACAAATATATATATGAATGCCATACATATCTATATATCTGCATATACGTATAACTATGTATGTCTATATACTCACCCCCCCCCCATATATATATATATATATATATATATATATATATATATATATATATACCAGCTAGGCGCAATGTGATACCATAATTGTATTTAAGGGTACCAGAGCACCTACATTGCTAGGAATAAGAGTTAAAATACTCTTAATGCTGTAAGAAGACCGCAGATGCATACACACATGTATGCAATACACACACATATATACACACACACATATACATATTTATCTATAATAGAATGACAGCCTTGTTGACATACTTATTCCCCAAATGTGTTTCATATTGCTTTGTTTACAAAAAGGCTTCCTCTTCTGTAATGTAATAACGTTATGCAATGTAATTAATATGCCATTAATTACTTCTTATTAAAGAGCTCCTATTAATTGAAATGCTGATTCGATTTAGGTGAAAGGGAAGAAAAACCCAAACCAAATTAATATATGGAAATTATACAATATACTCCATTAAATTTAAAATTACGTCACTAACCGAAAAAAAAAATAAAATTAACGATAGTAAATTCCTGTTGACTAAGGCTTCATTTTAGCTTTACTCATAGCATTGAGTCAGTGAATCAGTTAATGTTTCTTATTCTTAATCGAAGCTTTGACATATTCGTTACAAATTGTGGCACAAGGCCAGCAATTTCGAGGGTAGGGGATAAGTCAATTACATCTTTCTCAGTATTCAGTTGGAACTTATCTTATCGACCCTGAAAAGATGAACGGCAAAGTCGGCAAAGATGAACGGAATATGAATTGAGAACATATAGACGTACGAAATAATACAAAGCATTTTGCTCGGTGCGGTAGCGATTCTATCAGCTCGTTGCCTTAAATCTAGTTTTAAAATATTAACCTCTATTCAACATTCATGTATATATATATATATATATATATATATATATATATACATGATAGATCGTTAGCCATTACACACATTTTTTTCTCTCATTATTTCTCTCCTTGTTTTTTCTCTGTCCCTTTCTGTAGAAGAGCGTAGGCTCGAAACATAAAAGACTTTTTCTATTCCTGAGCGTTATACTAATACATCTGTTTGTTTTGTACACCACCTGTCTTCGTCTTTTGTTTTTTCGTAAAGTCTTCCTATATATATATATATACATGATAGATCGTTAGCCATTACACACATTTTTTTCTCTCATTATTTCTCTCCTTGTTTTTTCTCTGTCCCTTTCTGTAGAAGAGCGTAGGCTCGAAACATAAAAGACTTTTTCTATTCCTGAGCGTTATACTAATACATCTGTTTGTTTTGTACACCACCTGTCTTCGTCTTTTGTTTTTTCGTAAAGTCTTCCTATATATATATATATATATATATATATATATGTGTGTGTGTGTGTGTGTTGTGTGTGTGTGTGTGTGTGTGTGTGTTTGTGTTTGTATGTATGTATGTATGTATGTATGTATGTATGCATGTATGTATGTATGTATGTATGTATGTATGTATGTATGTATGTATGCATGTATGTATGTATGTATATAGTGGATGCAAGCGCTAATATATGATTTATAAAAACATGTGACATGTTAATATAAAACTGTAAATATAAAACCATCCAGATTTCTGAGTACCTTATTTCTTCTAATATATAATACCTGTACATCATCTCCAAACCTTCTAATATATATATATATGAATGCTATGTGTGTGTGTGTGTAAGTGCGCGTATTAAAAAGGTAAAAAGAAGAAATTTTTTTGACAGCTTTATCATAGGACAAAATAATAGAGTATTTACATCTTTATTTAAACAAGCCATCCGTTTCAATCACTTTAAAAGGATGATTTAGTCAATCATGCTGAAATAAAAATAAAAATAAATGGAAATATATTAAATTAAGTTAATCTTTCATCATTCAGTTCTGAGATTTTGCATTTTCTTTAAATAAATACCACGGTGTCGGCGTTCTGTTTCTATCTATCTATCTATCTATCTATCTATCTATCTATCTATCTATGTGTGTATGTGTGTTCATGTTTGTGTATGTGTGTGCGTATGTGTGTGTGTACATAGATCATACAGAGACACACACGGACAGGCAAAAGCTATGACATAAAGTAATAAAGATCTGCCGTTCTATATATCTGAGCATTCATTCCAAAATCGACGCATCCCTTTATTGATACTATATTTGAAACCCGCAGCTTCTCTACGCGCATCATAAATTCATATTTCTTCCAATAATTATTCTTGCACTTGCTTACTATAGTAATGAATGTGTTTGGAGATGATAAAATTTTCAGTGTGGAGACACGTGGCTTGGTGGTTAGGGTGTCAGCATCATGTTCGTAAGATTGTGGTTTCGATTACTGGACCGGGCGACGCGTTGTGTTCTTGAGCAAAACAATTAATTTTTCTCGTTGCTCCAGTCCATTTAGCTGGCAAAAATGAGTAACGCTGCGATGGACTGGCGTCCCGTCCATCTGGGGAACACACAGGCTCTTGAAACCGGCAAACCGGTCCCATGAGCCAGGCTGGGCTTTAAAAGGGCGCATTTATTATTATTATTAAAATTTTCAATAAAACAAAAATGACTAATCGGAATACACTTTGGAATTATAATGAGTAAATGGAACATAATAACATACAAGACTTTTCTAAGGTTCGACTTGTAACATTTACCGTTTTCTCTTCTCAATATTGCGGCTCTCTAAATCATTTAAGGACCAGATCATTGCGTTAATTCGGGCAACGTATTGAATTTGTTACTAAAGAACTGTCATTGCCGGATTGATCCGATGCTATGTTAGAAAGCAGATGCTAAATATGTTGCAAATATACAAATGAGAAATGTCTTTTAATTAATTTTAAGGTAGTAAGTGTTTTTCTTTTGAAGATTAGAATTCACCATTTGATATAATCACCATGAAATTAGGATTAAAGATAAATTTTTATATTAATTCTATTACTCTTTTACTCTTTTACTTGTTTCAGTCATTTGACTGCGGCCATGCTGGAGCACCGCCTTTTGTCGACAGATCGACCCCAGGACTTATTCTTTGGAAGCCTAGTACTTATTCTATCGGTCTCTTTTGCTGAACCGTTAGCTTACGGGGACGTAAACACACCACCATAGGTTTTCAAGCGATGTTGGTGGACAAACACAGACACAGAAACATACATACACAAACACACATACACACATTATATATATACATATATACGACCTGCTTCTTTCAGTTCCCATCTACCAAATCCACTCACAAGGCTTTGGTCGGCCCGAGGCTATAGTAGAAGACACTTGCCCAAGTTGCCACGCAGTGGGACTGAACCCGGAACCATGTGGCTGGTACGGAAGCTACTTATCGCACAGCCACTCCTGCGTACAATATTTTATTATGTTACCAATAGCGGCGAGATTGTACTTTCAATGTTACCTGTCATATTACGGGTAACATCCTAATCACTTCATAATATAGTTTATAATATTCATAATATAGTTTATCTTTCTATGAACATGTGTTTTAAGTAAACGCACAATTTAGCAGAGAAATTCAGTTTAGTCTCTACACTATATAAATAGTTGTAAGTTAGTATTTTTGGTCTATGAAAGAATACCAGAAAAGTAATAACACTGAGGATGAGATATCTCTTTTAAAATCTGTTCCCTTGTTATTCCATTTCCTTTTTTTTTCTCAGAATTATTGGCTCCTTGTACAAAGCATAGGACTGCTTGTATCTCATGTGTACTATCGTTTATACTTACAGCAGCAAAAGATAATTGTATGTTTCTGTTTTATATGTATAGTTGCATCTGTATTGGTTAGAGCACCAAAGTGTGTCGAAAACCGTGTATGTATTGGCCAGGTTGTGTCCGTAGTGGTTAGGCTATAGAAGCGCCTATAACGGTGTATATATTAGTTATATTTACTGGGTGGGAAAATTTCCCAAGTCTCGTGCAATAAAACATCTTCTTGTTTTGTGTAAATAATATGGCATGTGTGCATTTAATCAGCGCTTAGTTTCATTGGTATACAAATGTAATTCCATTGAAGATTGAACTGATATTTTAGGTGTGAAATATTCAGAAAAGGAGAATATTAAGTGCTTCTGTGTTACTTATTATTCTGAGATTAGAAGACAGAAGCTGAAGACAGGAATTGGTTGGAAGTTGTTGGAACAATACATATTAGTATTATTGGGTTTCCAGTATGTATTGGGCTGAGAATAAATTTGTTTTGAGGCTGTTTTGAAGAGGAATGATTAAGGATAATGTTGGAAATCAAATGCAATGTGCATGCATAATGTTAGATAGATATATCAGAGTTATGTTACTGTGGACTTTATAAGAAAGAAAAACGTTTACACATGCACACACAAACACGTGCGCAAACACACACATACATGCACGCACACACACACACACACACACGCACACGCACAAACATAGAGCGCGCGAACGAGAAAGTGATAACGGGTAAGAAAGATATTTATAGAGAAAGAGAGAGTGAGAATGAGAGAAAGAGAGAGAGAGGGAGAGAGAGAGAGAGAAAGAGATAGTGACAGAGAGTGAGTGAGAGAGCACGTGAGAGAGAAGGTAGTTTCTGATGAGGTTAAAGCTACTATCAGACAAAAACTGGGGACGAATTGACGTAAGACTATATAAACTGTGTAAAACTAGGGAAATGACGGCAAATGACAAACAGACGATTGATGAGGCAAAGTCACGGAAATGACGTAAAATGACATAAAATGACGTAAGTTATGCCAAGTGGTATAAATTGTAAATGGTGATGTAAATGGACGGCAGTGACGTAAAGTGACGTAAAGTGACGTAAAGTGACGTAAAGTGACGTTAAGTTATGAACGCCATGCACAAGGTAAATTTCTTAACATGAAGGAGATTAAATAGTTTGTTAAGCAAGGCTTAGATATGGATAATGTAGTTGCCCTACCTCAGATTGTTAGATAGGTGTATCACCTTGTACATAGCGGCATCATTCTTTTAAGTTGTATGAAGATTTAGTGGGTTAATTACAGTCGTTTATGGCTCTAAACCGGAAGTACGATTTCATGCATTAGAATTTATTTGTTGAAAGTAGCAAATTGTGAAAAAGGTGTCATATTAACGCTACGAAAGATAACCAAAAATTCTGTGAGAAACTAATTTAGTGTCATGCCCAATTTCGGCAGATTACAAATAGCATGAACCGTTCAAAGGGGAGAAAGTAAATCGAACACAACAAAACCAACTGAAACGACAGTATATGAACTATATCTAACACCACCACCCCACGCGTTACTCCGATACTAATTATTTTCCTATCTTTCCAATATAAACACACGAGTTGGATGCTGGCAAGAGTGTACTCATTAGATGTCGACAAACACGAAAAATAATAACAATTAAAAAGAACCCCCAAAAATAAACGAAATAAAAAATAAAAAAGAATATTTGAAAATGAATGTAAACAGAATAATAAAAAAAATAATAAACTACGACATTCAGTAGTCAAAACAACAAGAAGTATGAAAGCAACAAAAAAATATATAAGTCAATAAAAACACAACCAAAACAAAAAGACTAAAAGCTTCATATAATTTGGCTGGCTCGTTATTCCTGAGAATCTCAGCAAAGTATTGAACGAAATAAAAATTATATTCGAAATGAACAGCGTTCTAAAATAAACCGATATTTATCTGATTTTCTCTTAATGAACGAACAATTTATCATATTCGCCAAAATAGAACAGCAAACATATTCCCGAATTATACATATATAAATAAACACACGGCCAAATACTTATCTATGTATGCCTGTATCTGGGTAGCTATTTATATATATGTATATAAGTATATGTATCATAATATGTCTAGCTCTATCTCTCTTTGCACAGACGTACAAACTCGTATACAGAACATACATACATACATATATGATGCTTATATCTGTATTACACACACACACATGTGTGTTTTTGTGTGTATAAACATATATCTATATATTTGGAGAGAGAATGACAGACAGTAAGAGAGAGAGCACATATATATGTGTCTACGTATATCTCTCTTTATACACACACATATATATATTATATATATATATATATATATATATAATATATATATATATATACATATATATGTGAGTGTAGTTATAGGTACACACACATACACACGCAAATGCACACACATACACACGCAAACGCACACACAAACGCACTCACGCAAACACATATATATGCTCACAGACATACACGTGCAGGCACATGTACTCACACATATATAATTCATTATTTAATTATTCATGTGATATATATTACTACTGACGTTTCACTCACTATTTTTCTAATCTACAGTTCTGTTTCAGTGTTTAAGTATTCAATATTTGCCATTTTTCTGAATACTCTATTTGACTGGCACAAGATCACAAACACATGACCGCACACGTGAAGGAAATTGCAAGGAAATATTTACAGAATAACACATGATGTCATTCCGATCGTCTTGCTTCGCTTCTTATGTTTGCAGTAGAACTTGTAACGATTATCTCCGGTTAAGGTCGCCTTTAAAGTTTATAGACAACATAGGGAGGCTTACATATTTCGTGGTAGGCATTCCATCACCTGACTGATCTCGTATTTAATGTCATTACAAACGAGATGACACCGCTATTTGGCTACACTATATTTCACTGGAAAGGGGGAAATCGCATTGTTCACCAGCTAATTAAGGCACCCATTAATTTCGTCAACAAACGAACCGTTAATGTTCCTTT
This sequence comes from Octopus sinensis, assembly GCF_006345805.1. Lineage (NCBI taxonomy): Eukaryota > Metazoa > Mollusca > Cephalopoda > Octopoda > Octopodidae > Octopus > Octopus sinensis. The sequence continues at coordinate 125,279,818 of NC_042997.1, read as the reverse complement.
ATTTTCACTGAGTTAAATTGGTCTATCTAATTTACATAACAGTACAAGTGTTGGCAATAACAATGAATGAATTAATAGAAATACTATAAAAGCGCTTGTGACATTTAAGACAAAACTCTATGAACATGTGTTTTAAGTAAACGCACAATTTAGCAGAGAAATTCAGTTTAGTCTCTACACTATATAAATAGTTGTAAGTTAGTATTTTTGTTGATAACAGGAAACGGGTAATCGATCGTAAATGAAACGTTAACACTGTTTGAAAGTACTCAGATCAATATCTTTCTGGTCACACAGAAAAAAAAAAAGAACCTGAAGTTTGGCCATGATGTTTACTTCTCACCTAAGGCTAAATAGTATTTTTACTAATAGACCACATTCACTTGCTTTACAAGATATATACATATGCATATATACATATGCATATATATATATATATATATATATATATATATATATATATATATATATATATATATATATATATATATACATATATATATACATGTATGTGCATATATATATTATGTGAATATATATATATATATATATATATATATATACACATATACACATATATGTATGTGCATATATACTTTGTGAATATATACATACATTTATATATCTTTTACCTTTTATTTGTTTTATTCATTAAACTGCCGCCACGCAGGTGCACTGGCTTGGGGAATTTTTAGTCGAACGAATCGACCCCAGTGCTTATTATGTTTTTTCTCAGCTCGCTACTTATACTATCGGTATCTTTAGCCGAACCGCTAAGTTACGGGGGACGTGAACAAAGCACCACCAGTTGTCAAGCGGTGGTGGGGGACAAACACAGTCACAAAGACACTCATATACACATATATAAGTATATAGACATAGAATATAGTTAGGTGGTATGAAGAATGAATATATTTATTTCAACAGTAGATATCCGATAAATTATTTTACATGTCGCCCTTATATGCATGCTTATATGTTGCGTTGTACAATCGTACATTTACAAATCAACGTATGTGTTCTGTTGATCTGAAGAGCTAGCCTTCTATATCTGCATTGTTTTGTTAATGTACAACAGTACTATGGAACGTGTAGCATGCATATTAGTGCAGACATATTTATCATACACTAAAATAAAATATTATTATTACATGATGAAGCTGCGAAACGATTATCATCCTACGGATAACAACTGGTGAAATAAATATATTCATCTCCCCTACATCCTGACTTTATGTTCTATATATTCTTCATGAAATAACTTCATTGACTTGACCTACAAGATTTCAGCTGCGTAGGACTCTACTTTTTATTCCAGTGAATTGGATTACTATGTAGTTTGTAACCGGGTCCACAAAAGCAGCATTTATGTGATTACCATAGGTTTCTATGAATCCATTTATTTCACATTGAACACAACCACTCCTGTGAATCTACCTGGAAAATCAGAGTGATATAATGCACAGTTATGACCCTTTCCTAATTTATGAACAGTATCGCTTTTCTCTAATCGTCGTTTTCTTCAAACCATAACAGAGGCACCTATTGAGAAAAAACAAAACAAAACAAAACATATGGTCATTTCTTTGATAATCTACCTTGACCCTCGTGTAAATCAGCGTTTTGATTTTATTCTGACGTGTTTAGAAACGAGAATCATGAAATACCAAAATATATTCTACAGAAACTGTATCTATTATGTACAATCTGAGCCATTTCCAACAGAATTCATCTTTATTGGTTGGTCAAAAGAAAGCAAAAAACTTTTACTGCAAACAAACTATACACATAACAATAGTCAAGTCATGCAATTAAACCGTACTCGTCAAGATAATTCCTACTAATCCGGTCCTTATTGTATAATCTTCAATTTATTTAATCACCAAATACATGTGAAATCACTCAGAACTAAATTACGAAAGATTTTTTTTTCCAGATATATTTTAGTTTTTGATGTGTCTGAAGGAAAATTAAAAGTAGAATGTATTATTTCGTTTCCAAATGGAACTTCTCTCTTGACAATATCGAAAATGGTATTGATCAGTTGGAACAGAAGATATTCTACAAGCAATTCAGTAGAACCAATTTTTGTTTAATACTACCTCTAGGAATAGCAAAACAGAAAAAAGCACTTGCAGAATTATCGAACAGGTAGAGAATATATGTTCTAACCACATCACAAACATGCAAAAATATATGCGGCAGTGTGTGAGTAATCGTGTACCTACGTGTGAATGCGTGTGATCGTGTGTCTACGTGTGAGCGTGTGTAAGCGTGTGTCTACATGTGAGCGTCTGATATGCGAAATTGTGTCTATGTAAATGTCTGTATGTGAAAGTGTTTGTGTTTATGTGTAACGTAGTATGGTGTATCTGCAGATATACACAAACACACATGCGCGTGCAAAAATACACACACACTGTAGATACATGCAGAAAAATTTGCGAAGTTAAATTTTGTCTACCTAAGCGGCGAGTGCACAAAAGCTCATGACGAGCCGGTGCTATGAATTTATGTACATTAAATACCTCAAAAATTCCACAAAAAGAAAATATGTGATATTTGCCAAAAGCTATCATATATATATATATATATATATATATATATATATATATGTATTGGTGACTTTTGATGACCGAACATTGAGTAAAGACACACTTATTTGTTTAGTTACACAACATACAACAGTTCTTAAGGTCATGATTGGTTTTGACTGTTTGGTATACAAATCTACAAAGAACACAAGCATACCACACTGCGAACTCACTCTCACACACACACATACACACGTTTGTATATATATATATGTGTGTGTGTATGTGTGTGTCTGTGTGAGTGTATGTAATATATATATATATATATATATATATATATATAATATATATATATATATGTATACATATATATATATATATATATATATATATATACATATACACATATTTATATGGAGTGCTCAGCCTCTTGCACGTTATTTTCACAAGCAGGCTGCTCCATAGGTCGGATCATCTGGAACCATCGTCGTTGTAAGCGGCAGAGTGCCAGTTATATGTAGTATGTTTGTATATATATATATATATATATATATATATATATGTATGTATATATATATATACACATACACAAATACATACATAGACGCATATATACATACATACATACATACATACAAACACAAACATACATACATACATACATACACGCATACATACATATATACATACATACATACATACATACATACTTACATACATACATACGTACATACATACATGTAACTACAGAATTTAGTAGCAAGATACACACGTTGTTCTTTAGAATATTGTTTCTTTACTTGTTTCTTTTATCTTGTTCCTTTCTCTTTCTTGATGAAATGTCCACCTGATATGTTCCTCAACTTCTTTCCTCTTTGTCCTTTTTTTCGGCCTACAGTTCGCTGCACACCGTATTTTATGGTTTTCTTCTTTTTTACTTACATTTTGTTCACTGCTGTTTGAATTTTTCTCTACCAAACACTGCCTTTTATTCTCCTCGTTCCATATGTACCACTTTACTTATACGCATATATACATATATACATATGAATATGCATACCTACATACACATACACACTCACACATATATACGCTTAAGTTTGGATAAGTGGGAAAAAGTATTTGATACATGCAGTTGTATTCATTCAATTGTGATAAATCACAGTTGTTACTCAGGGTGCAATCATTCAAGCGATTACTCTTCTTGATCCAGTGACTACTTGCTTAATAAATGTCCTATATCAAAAATGATATATCTCTTAATGAAGAGATATATGATTAGATGATATCGGACTGATATCAGATGTGATATTGAAAATGCTATACAGGGGTGGTAAATAAAGGATTTATAGTGAAATGAGGTAAAATGATTGATGCTAATTGGTAAAAATATTTCGGTTGTATTCCATGTTAGGCTTTTTTTAGAAGAAATATTAGGAGTGTCGAAAGGAACAATAAATGCGTATGAAGATGTGATTTAATGTAAAGAGTCTTAAGATATAAAGACAATTTAAAGATGGTTGTTCTGGTTGAGAACATTTATTCGGTTTTCTGTGAAGTGAAAGATAGAAACGAAGCAGTCCTATCAATAATAATGTGAGTAGTGCTAATACAAGTGGGACGAATATAAAAAAAAAATCATATTACAAGGAGAGAGCAATTTTAGTTCGCGGGTCACTTAAGTAAAGAGTAGAAGAATGTGTAACAACATAGCGTTACTGTGAAAAACATAAAATATACACAATATAAGAAGGAAAGTATATAGCAAAATTTGGTGTTTAAATATACTTGTTACTCCTTTCATATCTGGATATAACGAGGGATTTATATGCTTTAATTATTTAAAAGTTCAGCGAAGGCTAGATGAATTTCATTCAAATGGCAATTTAGATGGTGTCTACGCACGAAGACGATTTCCAAACTCTCAAATCGTTCAAATCTGACAGACTCTCTTCATAATACTATATGATTTGGCGAAGGAAGATTTTTCAATCTAATATTCATATTTATATTATTCAACCTTTGTCTAAATATGTACATCGAACGTGAAATGTCGATAGATCTGTTTTTTAAAACAGGATAAATGTTGACTGAACCGTAATTCAAAGGGATTGACAGTGAATATCATAAATAACATACAAAGTGTATCAACTTAAACAGTAGTGTAACATGTGCAACCGTCGAATTTGCATTTGTAATCTTGTCGGATTTAATTTACGTATAATCTAATTAGCTAGATTTTGCGCTACGTTTTATGCAATAAAGTACAGAATTATAGCATATTTTTTGTAATACATTCACACACAACATACACACACAAGCACATACATACACAACACAAGCACACACAAATACACACAGACACACGCATACACACCCACATGCAGGCAAACACACAAACGCGGATATACTCACACTCACTCATGCAGACACACGTACAATGCATACACGCACACACAAACTTATATACACTACACAAACTTATTTACTATACAGCAAAATATCACTTTCTACCACCGATAGGGAAAGAGAGGACTCAATATATGATGCTAAGTTGTTAACTCTTTTCTGAATTCCATTGGGATCCCTAACAGAATAATGATTCAAAATCGAGGACAGCCCTTCTGTTAAAATCTGGTCCACAAACGCTCTGCTGCCACGGGATCTTTCGTCATCATAACAGGTTGGTTCCGTGCTATTTCCTCCAGATACACAATTTCGCTTGTCTTTCTTACAGTCAGCCATTTCTTCAGTCCCAGGCCCAGTATTAAATACTATATAGAATTCCCTTCTTGTCTGTGTTTTTGCTTCACTTTATTTCACTGTTTCAGTCTATCCAGTCTTACTCATTAGTCTCAAATCTAACCGACGCTTTGGCATAAGACACGCGAGCAGGATGTAACGTTGTGAGATCGAATCCATGTATTCATGATTGCAAAGAAACTTCTTAACAAGTCATCATGTCTGCATTCATATATTTTAAAATAAAATTTAAACAGATATACATACATGTATACATACAAACACACACACACACACGAATATATATGTATATACGCGCGCGCGCAACACACACGCCCCCCGCCCCCGAAGTATATTTGGTTTAGGCATTGCAAAACTGATAACCTGGTGTAGGCGTAGGAGTGATTGTGCGGTAAGTAGCTAGCTTACCAACCACATGGTTCCAGGTTCAGTCCCACAGCGTCGCACTTTGGGCAAGTGTCTTCTACTATAGCCTCGGGCCGACCAAATCCTTGTGAGTGGATTTGGTAGACGGAGACCGAAAAAGCCTGTCGTATATATATATATATATTATATATATATATATATATATATATGTGTGTGTGTGTGTGTGTGTGTGTGTGTGTGTGTTGTGTGTATGTTTGTTCGTGTGTGTTTGTGCGTCTGTGTTTGTCACCCTCACCATCGCTTGACAACCGATGTTGGTGTGTTTACGTCCCCGTAACCTAGCGGTTCGGCAAAATATACGAGTAGAATAAGTACTAGTCTTACAAAGAATAACTCCTGGTGTCGCTTTGTTCGACTAAAGACGGTGCTCCAGCGTGGTCGCAGTCAAATGACTGAAACGAATAAAAGAATAAAAGAAAAGAATACATATACTTCAGTACAAAGCGTTAGTTGAGTACAGAACAGTAATAAGAAAATGACATGACGAAGAAATAAAGAATTATCTTATGGACTTCATTAGCTTACGGCTGTTTCTGCTTATAATATGCAGTGGGTTTATACTTAAGTGCCTGAGTACTTGACTCTCTTTCTAGATACCGAAACAAGAGTGTCAATCCACATTTTACATCTTTGTACTTTATTCCTCAAAACCCAATCTTAGGTTTTAAATTCACCGGAAGCAAACGTTTTTTTATGAGGTAATCAAATAATTCATCAATAGAAAGGTATATGAAACAGTTGTAGTGAACCTTTAACATCTGAGTTCTTCTTCTTCTATATATATATATATATATGTATATATATATATATATATATATATATATATATATATATATTATATATATATATATATGTATATATATAATATATATATATATATATATCTATATATATGTATATATATATATATATATCTATATATAGTATATATATATATATATATATATATATATATCGAGAAAGAAGCAACAAGAATGGATAGGTTTTTAGTACAATCGTTTCATACAAGGACAGGCTTTATTAAAAGTTGCAAAAATTACAGCATATAAACGTGTCCCGTGTTTATATGCTGTAATTTTTGCAACTTTTAATAAAGCCTGTCCTTGTATGAAACGATTGTACTAAAAACCTATCCATCTTGTTGCTTCTTTCTCGCTTATAATCACCCCACATTACTGTATTGTTAAAACAGTATAGTTTTTTTTTTTTTTGGTGCATCTAAGTTAGGTACCATATCAAGTAAATTCATTTAAATTAACTTGAATCTTTATTGCTTTTTGAATATATATATATTATATGTATATATATATATGTATATATATATAATATTATATATATATATATATATATATATATATATATATATATATATATATATATATATACACATACATACATAATTTTTAACATATGACCGCGTGTGTATCGTTGGCGATTTTCTTTCTCTGTCTTCCCTTCCTTGGACCTTTACTTTTTCCTGGTTCTGACGAAGAGCTCCGCTCGAGACGTTAACCCTCCTTCTTTCCTTTCCTGAGCGTCTAATAAACGATACTGTGTTTCTCTCTTGTTCATGTTTGTATATTATCTATATATATATATATATATATATATTATATAATATACAAATTGAGATAGGGGTTGTAAATGCAACCCTCCATGGGATAACATATATCCAATAACTGCTAATGAAGTACCCAACAAAGTTATACACTAAATGTTAAGAATTGCCAATTGCAATTAATTCATTTACTGTATATATGGGTAAAGGTAAAATATTTTTCCACAAATTAATAATACAATAAGAAAATGGAGAAATACATCTAAATCTATTCTATTAATTTAATTTATAATTATTTCCTTATATCTTAATTAATAGTAATTTCTGTTAACTTATTGTGTATGTATTTATACGTTCTTTGATGGGCAGACATATATTTTGTAATTTAGTAAATATATGTGGATATGTCGAAATGTGCTTATATGTATATGCATGTGTATGTATGTTTTTATATGTATATGTATATTCATGGGTGGATATATGTGTATATGTTTTTCTTATACGTATGAGTACGCAAATGCATATTTAAATATGTATATATGTATATGCGAATGTTTGCAGATGCAGTGCATGCGAGTGTATAAATGTTTATCGATATGTGCGGATATGCGCGCGTGTGTGTGTGTGTGTGTATGTTGGTATAGTTTTCCCATGCCTGTGCTGGTTTATGAGTGAAAGTTTGAATTGAAATACAGTAGAAATTGTAACGATATAGAAGTTTTAGTGGCACGATAATTTGTTTACGAAATATACGGTGTTATTTTAATTACGTATCTTATGATAATAACGTACATCGACTGGGTATAGATGTCTGTGTGCTTACATGTACGCATTTTTATGGATATATGTGAGTAGATTTGTATGTAAGCATGTGTGTGTGTGTGTGTGTGGGCTGGTATCTCTTGTGTTGTGATTTGTCTGTGTATGTGCGTATAGGCGCACGTTTGCAAGTGTGCGTGTGTGGATGTTTCTTAACAAACCAACCGCAAAGAAGACAATTGTAATTTAAATTTAAATGTACAAGCCAATCATATTTTAGCGTTCGATTCTTAACTATTTCTGAACGTAATACTGTATTTGTGTAACAGTTGACATTATAAATTGCAATCGTATGTACATTTGTACACCTGTGGAGCTTAATATCATGTAAACCAAATGCTTTTATTTCTCATTTTGTATGTATATGCAGATATTTAATGCTTTGCATGGTACTGTAGTACTATTGTTGTCCTTAGTTTTGCTATTATATTGCTAATAATGTGATCTATATATTGTTTTGCTAGTATTAGTGTTATTAATAATAAGAATAATGATATTGGTAACATTAGTGGTAATGATAATAGTAATGATGTTAACATTAATGAGATTTTGGAAATTAATATAAATTAATATAATGCACTCTTGACTCTGTATATCTGCATTTGGGTATTAATATGTGTATGTTTTCTACATTGTAATATCATAATATTAAGTTGAAAAACTGTAACATTGAATATGGAACATATGTATGTTTATTGATTTATATTATTTATATTATTATGTATATGTATGTATATATATATATATATAGGAGTATGAGTATATACACTCATATGTATGTGTGCATGATATATTATGGGTATGTACCCACACTTATAAGGGTGTATATTTAATTTGGTTTGTATTTCATAATCTCCGAAGGGATATTTTTGTAAATGTCTCATTTATAACTACATATTGACCTATCACACATGGGTAATATAAGTAAAATGAGACACCCTTATCTGCATGGCCGAAACAGCTGTAAGATGTAGTTTATATTTATATTTATATTTATTTATATTTATTTATATCCTCTTATACATATTGTACTTATTGTATCATATTACTCCTTCATGTACACTGTTTTGTTCTATATTATTATGTTTGACTTTAATGTTCTTATGTAGTGGTTTAATAAAGTATGTGATTGGGTATTATCTGGTAGTTGATAATTGATTTAGATGTATTTCTCTATTTTCTTATTTTGTATACATATATATATATATATATATATATATATATATATATATACGTACACGCAAACATATGTATCTAAAAGATATACTGTTCACATACCCAAAACATTTATCATTTATTTTCACGCAGTTTTGAGAGATATATATATACGCACAAATACATATAAACATACACGCACTCACAAACACACATATAGATATTTATCTATGTATGAATGGATCTATGGCATACAACTATACAACTACAAAATATTCCTATGTGTGCATATGTATGTTTGTATGCATATATGATTGCATGGATGTGTGTATGTATGCATACATGTATGTACATATGTGTGTGTATGAAATATGAATGCATAAATGTATTTATTTATGTATGTATTTATGTAAGTATTCGTTTCTAATACTGAAAATTATATTTCCAGAATGTTAAATACTTATGGTTTTTGTCTCTTATGAAGATAATTAAAATTGATATTTGGTGCTTTATATAAAATGTATAACTGAGATTTGTTATATTGAATTTTACGAATTTTGATATTCGATGCTTTTACGTACGTAAAGAACATTTAAAAATCATAATCAATCTAAAATATTCCTGTTTCACGTCTGGGGTTAATTCAATATTTTCATGTGTTGCCTCCTATTGCTTACTATTATTGTTCAATATTTAATACTGTTATAATGTACTCGTGACATATTGAATTTGATACCAGTTTCATGAATTAACAAAGTATGTTTTACTTTCAATGTTCGGAAAGAGACAGGGTGGGGTCTATGCTAATGGTGCTGCCGCCGCATGGCCACAGCTTCTTCGCGTTCAAATTGATAATAGAAATTATATGTATTAGGTGTAAATAAATATACATACGTATGCATATATTTTATGTATATGAGTGTGTGGTGGGTAGTTCCTGTCTTTGGGTAAAAGAAAATACAAGAGGCTCAGTTAATTATGATTTTGTTGAAGATATTCTTCTCTCATATTCACACATTTATTGGTGCGGTCGGTCATCCAGTTTTCTAAACCCTGTGAAAGAACTCGGAAGGTTGGGCCTGCGAGTAGACCTTTCGCGATATCTTTCAAGCCAGGAACTTTTTAGTACCGTATCGTATATATATATATATATATATATATATATATATACGAGGGAGAGTCAAAAATTATATGCACCTTTGCTTTGTCAATGTATCTAAACAAAAGCAGGGGGTAATCAAGTATGTTTTGTCTCTTTCCTCTTCGATGTACTTGATCCAGCACTTCACAAGCTCGCGTATTTTCATCAAGAAGGTTTCGGTTTGTCGTGCAACCATTTATTCACCACTTCCTTCACGTCTTCATCTCTAAGAAATCGACAACCTCGTAAGACATCTTTGAGCGGTTCAAAGATATGATAGTCGGAAGGGGCGAGACCTGGACTGCAGGCAGGATATTCAAAACCCAATTGGTTAATGTTTTCAACGGTCTGGGTGGCCGTGTGTGGGCGTGCATTGTCATGAAACAACAAAACTTACTTCAACAATAAGCTTCTAATTTGGTGCAAATTGCTGGCTTCAGTTTGTTGGCCAGTAAATCCCTATCGTGCACTGTTGATCGTACACCCCTTTTCGAACTAGTCTTCCAGTATAGACCGTTTTGAGTCCCTAAAAATGGTTAGCGTCACCTTCCCGCGGAAAACTGAGTCTTCAATTTCTTCGTCGCAGGCGAGCCAGGATGTTTCCACTCCATACTCTGTCTCTTGGATTGTACCTCATAATGATATACCCACGTTTCATCTCCTGTGACTATTCTGCTCAAAAATTTCTCGCCCTCATAGTTGGCAGACCTCAAGACGTTCGCGTTTGTGCTGCCGTAAGCATTTTGGCACCACATCTTTCACAGACTTTATGGAAGCCGAGCTCATCGTGGATTATTCGATAGGCAGAACCATAATTAATCTGCAGAGAACGAGCTGCCTCATCGATGATAACTCGTCGGTTCATCATTACCGTCTCTCGAACTTGCTCAATGTTCTCGTCAGTGGCAGAGGTTGCATCACGCTTGTCCCGTCACTTTTAAACTTCTCGAACAACTCATACACACTTTTAAGTGGTAGTGCACTGTCTCCGTATTGTCCTGAAAGCCTCCGATGAATTTCAGCACCTGACATACCTTCCAATTAGAGAAATCGGATCACTGCTCTTTGTTCATCTTTGGTGCACATTGCTAGTGGGGCGGCCATGCTTACATTGTAAAGTGAGAAAAAAAAAGGTCGCGATCATGATCAAACTTCGGTCATGTGCCTACAATAGTAGCAACTATAAGCACGCATGCGCAGAAGCCAATGTAACTATAATAGAGATATGTTATGGCGAAAGTGCGGATAATTTTTGACTTAGCTCGTATATTTTTTACTTACCCTTCGCTCATGAATGACCATAGAATTGCACCAAAAGTTCCCTCCGAGGCACAAGTTCGGCCAAATTTGTTTTATGGAAGACCAGCAGTCACCCATGCATATCAGCCACCCCTCTCCACGCCAGAGATGCTATCCTAAGGAAAGGCAAATGCCGATACAGCTTGGTATCAGTGACGTCGATACTCATTTCTACAGCTGAGTGAACTGGAGCAACGTGAAATAAAGTGTCTTGCTCAAGAAAACAACACACAGCCCGGTCCGGGAATCGAGCCCACTACTTCATGATTGTGAGCACGACGCTCCACACCACTGAGCCCCACACACATACACACACCACATACACACACACACACACACACATACATTATATATATATATATATATTATATATAATATATATATAATATATATATATATATATATGGTAGTGTTGACTTTAAGAGTACTTCCTAGCGTGAGGCATTTATGTATGTAATGCCCTTAATCTAAATCTAAATCTAAATATATATATATATACATACATACATATATATATACACACACAAGACACTCACATACATACGCACGCGCACACACACACACACATACTCACTCTCTCTTTCTCTCTCTCTCTCTCTCTCGTTCACACACACACATATCATTGTCCTTTTGTCCTACTAGCTATTTTGATCTTCGGTTTGTTTTAGTCAATATAACCGAGACTATTCTGGATCACCGCCTTCACTATCATGGGGAACAACGAGAGGCAATGAAGAAATTAACTCTGATTTAATTTTCTCTCCATTATTTAATAAATGCACATCAATAACATTACTACTGAGACTTACTAAGTACTGTAAGATGTGTATATGTTTGTTGAACACTTGATATTTCCCGAGACGCTGAAGTAAAGTCAATATTGCTGAGTGGAACACTCCTTACATATCTTTGGAGACACATTAAGGAAACTTCAAAGAATTCTATGAATTTGGTTGGAATCTTTTAATAAACTGACAAATCCCTGGAGGGAAATTTCGTGCGTGAAAAAACTACCTACGTTTGAATGATACAAGCTGAAAGTTATAACTGACGCTACGAATGTTCTCGGCAGTAATTGGAAATTTTTAACGATTCGATTCGGCAAAGAACTATTTTATCAGTTGAGTATAGAATTTAAATGTTCCACTAAATGTTCACTTCACAACAAAACTGTAGGATCGACCTTGTCTATTAGAATCACAGATACTCTGAATTTCGACATTCAAAGGTGGAGAACCACTAAGCATTCACTTCAAAATATAATAGATGGAGCGACCTTGTCTATTGGAATGACTACGGATATTTTGTGTCAGTGGTGTTAAGCAATGATGTTAATATATCGTTTTTATATTTATAAACAATTAATGATGTTAGTAATATCCATTTTAAACCCATCTAAACGTTCAGACTAGAATATAATGACCCACTATGTGGAAAATTATATTCACAACTTATAAATGTTGTCTGTAACATTAAATACTATACGGACCAAAATATCTTCAAAGTCATATAAAATAAAATAAATGCGCCCTTTCAAAGCCTAACCAGGCTCATGGGCCCGGTTTCCCGGTTACAATAGCGTATGTGTTCCCCAGCTGGACGAGACGCCAGTCTATCGCAGCGTTATTCATTTTTGCCTGCTGAGTGGAGTGGAGCAACGTGAAATGAAGTATTTTGCTCAAGAACACAACGCGTCGCTCGGTCCAGGAATCGAAACCACAATCTTACGATCATGAAGCTGATACCCTAACCACTAAGCCACGCTCCTCCACAAAGTCATATCTACTTCATAAAATACAAGTCCAAGGCGACATACTCTACATCACCTCCCCACCAATTAAGTCTTGTAGCACTAT
>NC_042997.1:125253767-125261267 GCF_006345805.1 Octopus sinensis | reverse complement strand
TTTCTAGCGTGCTAACGATTCTGCCAGCTCGCCGCGTTATGACTGGAGAAAATTTCTCCCCGTGTTCAGCTCGTCTGCTTAATATTTCTTTGATGTTCCTAAAAACCAGTGTATTTAATATTTCTAAAAATCAGTGTATCTATAGCTACATTATTTAATGTTTTCCTACGGCTCTTTATGTTCAAATCCCGCCCAGTTCAACATTGCCTTTTAATACTTTCAGCTCCCATATTATAAATGCCACTCAAATATTGACGTTGATGGCATCTCCTACCACCCTGGACGCTCTAAAAATGTCGATCATGTATCTAAATTACAGACATTTGTTTGATGTGTTTCCCTTGTTCTTGTTGACAATTTTGCTGTTACCAAGGGTACTTTTGAATAAATTAACTATGATCAATGAGTCCATTCGTGACTATTCTGCCTTTTTTTTTTATTATTTCAGAGATAGTGTAACTATTAATAAATAATGTAATGTGATCTTCCTTGTTGCTGTTTAAAACCAGGAATTTTTCCCAAGCAGACTTGCCTATGGTCAAAAGGATTCTAAATAATGTATTGATGATTACAATATCTAACGTAGCTTTCCTTCTTGTTTAGACCAAAAATAAGCATTAGTAAAGCAAGGTTGTCTATGGTCAAAGGCATTCTGCCCATGTCTATCTCACCCTATCCAATATCCCAATAGTGTATTTCTGTCCACAATACCTGTACGTCCTCTTGCTGTTGTGATTTATCCCCATGTCAGCCTTGCTCAAGCAGACCTAACAATGATGAAGTTCATATCTTTGTGTTTTTCGCAGGCATAATTTATCTATGATTATGCTATCCAATGTGTTCTTCATTTTTAAAGGCAGTCAAGTGTGATTCGGGAGGAAATCTAGCACTGCTATTACTAGCAGACTGAGGGCTAGTAAAAAAGTTCCTCATAGCCTCAATTCAGACTGTCTTGTGTGAGTAGAAGTGATAACTTATTTCCAAAAATAACGATCCTTCAAACTTCTTAACTAAAGCTTCGAGAAGTAATTTCCTTTGTTAAGTCAGTACCGTGTGTTGGAATGATAGCCTCTACAGTCGGCTCATTATTTTGGAGGAGAGCAAGTCTATTTGGCACCATAGCAAATGTTTTAATTGTTTTGTCAAACACATATTTAGCAATCTTTCAGTGCATCAAGCAAACAGCCTTGTATTCCCCAAGGCAAATAAAACTACTTAATATGACAGGGGAGTATCAATTAGAAACAAAAAAATAATAATAATAAACGCATATACTGGAGAAAACAGCACACACACTCACACGGACACACGCAGAAAACCTCGCTAAATAGATTACTTTATATATATATATATATATATTATATATATATATATATATATAAAATTAAAATCACTAGTAAGATGCCTTCGGGCGCACACGTACGTATGCACACAAACGTTTCACCTACATAACTATACACATGGACATACAAACATTCAGTCACAACACACCCTTATATACATACGCACCTCACCAAAAATAAACATAATTATTCATACATTCAGGCCGAATGGGCTCTAAAAAACATAGAACCATTAATACTTGAGTGGTTTTGTGTTTGTATGTATATATGTGTATGTTTTTAGTGTCTATGTTAAGTGAGAATGTGTTTCTCTTTATTTCGTATCGATGTAAATGTGTATATTCCTGCATGCCTGTATGTCCGTAAGTATATACATAAGCTTTTCTATGTAAGCAATATATGTTATGTAGATACAAAAGGGAGGCAATCTCTTGAGTCTCTAGATAAGACTGACATTATTTCCCATAATTAATTATAGAAAATGTCTCCTTTTTTGTGTTGGGTATAAAGTTTTACGACATTGTTACAATGCATTCATAGATATAATGTGTAGTTACTATTTACGCAGTTATAATATGTAGACATTTAAATAGACTCGTGTAGATACAAGCAAACATTGACTATACATACCGACTAGATAGGCAATATGTGTAGAAGCTATATAGACAGACAAAATGTGTAGTCCAGATACTATCTAAAACATAAATATACGTTTTGTAAAGTTAACCTATAGAAACACAGCATGTAGAAGATGTATGTACACAGATACACAAAGATATCATCAACTAACATGTCGTGCAGATATACAGCAGACAGGCAGTGTGTAGATAGAACATATACAAGCATATTTTGGGAATATTATCTAGGTATACTCAGTGCGTGTATACAGTCCTGATTGAAACTAGATAGCGTCCACATTGATTTCGCGTGGAGATAGCCATTATATATGGACAGTGTATACATAAAAGTTTTATTTATACAGTGTGTAGCAATCATGTTGTTTGACACTCAGTGTATAGATGCATAATAAAAACAGACAAAAACTGCAAGCATATATATATATATATATGTATATGCTGTTTGGTAAGTAGCTTGCTTACCAACCACATGGTTCCGGGTTCAGTCCCACTGTGTGGCACCTTGGGCAAGTGTCTTCTACTATAGCCTCGGGCTAACCAAAGCCTTGTGAGTGGATTTGGTACTCGAAAACTGAAAGAACCCCGTCGTATGTATATATATGTGTGTGTGTGTATGTGTGTTTGTATATGTTTGTGTGTCTGTGTTTGTCCCCCCAACATCGCTTCACAACCGATGCTTATTCATGAGTTATTTATAATTTTCACCTTAAAACGTATTTTTTAATATGATGGCCATTGATAAAATTGTTTTAAAATTTTATCCCATAATATATATGTATGTATATATGAAAATTTATTTTGGGGTTTGAAAATTCACCTGAATCTCAAAATGCATAGCCATTTTAAAATTTTGTAATAGATAGATAGATAGCAAACTGTGTGAAGATAATATCAAAATGAAAATATTTTGTAGATATGACATTGATATGAGATTGATATATTGTGTAGATTACGTTTAGAAAAACAGAGTACGTCTATATCACATAAATACTCACATCTAGAATGATCGCTGTATGATATGCATAGAAACTATTGGATTGGCAATTATGTTCCCGCCGCTTTTTAAAATTTTGGAATTTATTGCGTCTTTAAATTTTGGAATCTATTTTTTTCTAGTTAGTTTTAGTTAATTTTTGTTTATTTTCACATCATTAAAATGGAATGTCAAGTTAAGAAAAACGAGCATTTTCGACACCTTTTTTTTTATTTTAATCAAGGTTCTAAGGCCGCAAATGCTGCTCGCGACATTTGTACTGTGTATGGAGAGGGTGCCATAGCTGAAAGAACTGCTCGTGATTTGTATGCCAAGTTCAAAAATGGAAATGTTGACCTCAAAGACGCAACCTCATTCTGGCCGTCCAGTTGAGTTCGATGAAGAGCGATTAAACCAACTTTTGCACGAAAATTCTTGTCAAACAACAAGGGAACTGGCAGAGAAAATGGAATGCTCCCACACTGCTATAGATAAGCAGCTTCACTTGATGGGAAAGGTTCAGAAGAATGGAGCATGATTTCGGCATGCTTTAAGTGACAACAACAAAAATCAACGTGCCACAATCTCCGCTGCTTTGTTTCCTCGTCACCGCTCAACACATGGACATAAGCAATGGTTTCTTTACCGAATCGTTACTGGCATTGAAAAATGGTGCCTGTACATCAATATGAAGCAGCGTAAGGAATGGCTTAGCCCCGGTAAACAAGCGACACCGCGCGTGAAACAAGATCTTCATCTGCGTAAAACGATGTTGTGCGTATGGTGGGACTGGGAAAGGATTATCAATTACGGATTGCTTGAACGGAATAAAACGGTCAACGCGGAACTCTATGTTCAACAAATGGAACGACTCAACAGAGCGATTTAAGAGAAAAGACCTAATCGTCAGCATGGAGTTCTTCTGCTCCATGACAACGTCCGCCCTCATATCGCCAATATGACCAAGGAAGCCATTCAAACGCATGGCTGGAGAGTGCTGTCACACCCGCCATACTCTCCTGATTTGGCAGCAACGATTACCACCTCTTTCGATCTTTTTCAAATGCCTTGCGCGGAGTTTCGTTCAATACTGATGCAGAATTGAGACCTTAGTTGGATCAATTTTTCGAGTTGAACATTGGGAAGAAATTGTAAACAAGGGTGAATACATTATTGATTAATTATTTTTTATTTTTTATTAACCCTTTTAAAAAATTTAAATAAAAAGAAAACGGCGGGAACTTAGTTGCCAACCCAATATATTGCATCCATGATTGTATCTATCACGGTAGATACCATATAATAAGACACAATATCTAGATATCAGATAGGCAAACACTTTTTTAAATATCACATAGAAACTGTACTTAGAAAATTACAATATATATATATATATATATAATATATATATATATATATATATATATACATTAGAAGCTTTATGGGAATATGTATATTGTGACGTAGTTGAGAGCATCTATGTTTACACAGTGAATATATATATATTTGTGTGTGTGTGTCTGTTTCTCTGCATATATGTATATACATGTGTATATATATATATAATATATATATATATATATATATATATATATATATATTATATATATATATATATACATACATACATACATACATATATATATATATATATATATATATATATATATATGTATATATACATATTTATACATATATATTCGAGATAATTTGTAAAAAAATTGTTTAAAACACACGCAGATACACATACACACACACGCACACACACACACACACATGCACACACACACATGCACACACACACACACACACATACAGGCATATGTATTTTCAGGTAAGTGGTGATATATTGATTGATGATGTACGCAAAATACCCTCAATGAATTGAAATGTCTTCTGAAAAATAGAAAATTTAAATTTATTGAAAGATTCTTTATATTATTAGATTTCGTTCATCCTACTTACATAAATTGTGAGAATATTTTAACCATCCATCTTTAGTTATTTCGCTCACATGTCTTTCTCCACGCTCCCACTCACTTTCACAATCTCTCTCTTCATATATATTTTATATATGTGTGTATATATATATATATATTATATATATATGTATATATATGTATATTTTATATATACACACACACACACATATAGATAAATACACCACACACACACACCACACACACACATATATATATATATATATATATATATATATACATATATATATATACATATATATATGTAATCCGTTACAGCACTTACCAAGCATACCTACTCGTTTAGATCACCTCTGAAGTAAACCACCATATTTTATATATATATATATATTACTCTTTACTCTTTTACTTGTTTCAGTCATTTGACTGCGGCCATGCTGGAGCAACTCGACCCCGGGATTTATTCTTTGTAAGCCCAGTACTTATTCTATCGGTCTCTTTTGCCGAACCGCTAAGTGACAGGGACATAAACACACCAGCATCGGTTGTCAAGCGATGTTGGATGGGACAAATACAGACACACAAATATATACACACCCATACATATATATATATATATATACATATATACGACGGGCTTCTTTCAGTTTCCGTCTACCAAATCCTCTCACAAGGCTTTGGTCGGCTCGAGGCTATAGTAGAAGACACTTGCCCAAGGTGCCACGCAGAGGGACTGAACCCGGAACCATGTAGTTGGTAAACAAGCTACTTACCACACAGCCACTCCTGCGCCTATATATATATATAACTTGAATAATAGACAGGTACACATATATACTCACATATGTCTATACATACATGCATTACTATACACAAACACACACATATAAGCGTATTTGTAGGTATATATATGCATGCGTATTTTCGTGTATAACAGGCAGTCTTTGTAAAGCCTTTAAAAAGTAATTAGGCGTGTAGCATATGTGCCAGGGTAAGGAATCTTGTACAACAAACTTCACAATTATCAAAGTTACCCGGTAATATAAATGCCGAGAAAAGTATGAAAATGCATCTCACATTTTCGCAATCATTTCGAATACATAATATAGTTTTGAAAACATGAAAAATAAACTAGAAGTTAATAGTTATCGCCATACTAATATGGCATTCTTAAAAATAAGAATAAAGCTGTCACTGATTAGCTCCATGAAACGACAGCTTTATTCTTATTTTTAAGAATGCCATATTAGTATGGCGATAACTATTAATTTCCAGAAACGCTGTCGTAATCTCTTTTAAAGAGACTTAGTAATTTTAATATTTCTATTATTGAAAACTAGAAGTTATTTGAGGTCTATGTTTTACTTTAGCAAACATGCGAGAGAGAATAATCTAGATACAACGAATTATGAGTTAAACTAAGTTTATTTGCAGAAACTGTGGTGAGATGGGAAAATTTGAAAGAAACAGTATAATTTTAAACGTATTAGGTAAGAAGTTTGAGGCTAGATTGATATAGTGATGGGAATGGATGGAGAATAGAATGATGATGAATGGCGGCGAGCTGGCAGAAACTTTAGCACGCCGGGCGAAATGCTTAGCAGTATTTCGTCTGCCGTTACGTTCCGAGTTCAAATTCTGCCGAGGTCGACTTTGCCTTTCATCCTTTCGGGGTCGATTAAATAAGTAGCAGTTACGCACTGGGGTCGATATAATCGACTTAGTCTGTTTTTCTGTCCTTGTTTGTCCTCTCTGTGTTTAGCCCCTTGTGGGTAGTAAAGAAATAAGAATGATGATGAATGAACATAGATAATTGTGAGTAATGAGAGCTAGAGTTATTTAGGGCAACATCTAAAGGGAACATAGGAGATAAAAAGGAATTTATGAGATAGAAAGAAAAAAAAAAAGAAATCCCAGTGGTTTCACAAATCTTTTGTGTCAGATGAAAAAGATATAGAAAAGTTAAATTTCACCGATCGTCAAAAATTGTCATAATTGTAACTTTTGGTGTTATGTTAATTTAAAGATTAATGTTAGAATTTGTCGAAAGTATCAGCAATAGAGCTGCAGAGGAAAGCTTTGTCGTTGCATGAGGAAAAGTTGGGAAAATTACAGATAACAATAAAGAATAATTTACTAACTATATATATATATATATATATAGATATATATATATATATATATATATATATATATATATATATGTGTGTGTGTGTGTGTGTGTGTGAGTGTGAGGGGTATGTTTGTGCGTCTGTGTTTGTGACTCCAACATCACTTCACAACAGATACTGGTGTGTTTACGTCTCCGTCACCTAGCGGTTCGGCAAGAGAGACCGATAGAATAAGTACTAGGCTTACAAAGAATAAGTCCTGGGTCGATTTTCTCGACTATAGGCGGTGTTCCAGCATGGCCGCAGTCAAATGACTGAAGCAAATAAAAGAATAAAAGAATATTAGATGGCCTCACTTATTTGCCAAACGTTTGGAGGTAGTGCTCAATAAGCCGGTCACGGATTGGGTAACAAGGGGAAGAAACTCAAAAATCCATGCCCACCTTTTGTAATCTTTTGCGTAGGGGTGTGGGAATAAAATGCTTGAGATGAAAT